>NC_090725.1:124199936-124207436 GCF_036898095.1 Palaemon carinicauda | reverse complement strand
AAAATCTCTCTCTCTCTCTCTCTCTCTCTCTCTCTCTCTCTCTCTCTCTCTCTCTCTCTCTCTCAACCTTAGGTAAACATTAAAGGTAATGTTCATTTAATCAAATGGTCCCTATAATTTTAAAAATTTCCTTATGTTATGAGAAGGGGCCAAGTGTTACAGAGCTACCACCTGACCTTAAGTAATGTAGAAAGAAATAATCCTGTATATATTCATTGTTTTGATATAACTAAGGTTTGTTACATTTATTATAAATAAGATTCATAAAGTAATTAATTGCAATAAATACATTCACAAGTTACTGTCCATCGTTATTTTACATAATTCATGTATTTAGAAATAAGACAGTTTACAAGAAAAGTAATTTCATGGCCCAACGTTTCCATGGCAAAGTTTTTAAATCTCCCATGGATATAAAGCTTGCCGGGGCCATTTTCTTGAAAATAAATGTATTAAGTGAATGTTGTGATGATATACACACAACCTTTGAAGAATAGGCTGTAAGGCATTCTTTGGGGAGTATAGAAGGGCCATGTAATTTTATCAAAGGCTTGTTTGTTAGGTGCGTAATGTATTGCCATACGGATTGCTTAGAATATTCAAAATTCTCTATCTAATTAATGTTGCTTGGTGTGAAGCTGAGCTATTATAATCCATGCCTTTACATCCTAGGGTTTCTTCAATTTAAACACATTCGTTCTCCAAAATACAGATAAAATCTCTTTCCCTGATTTTTACTAATAGTTTTTGAAATACCTATTTTTTTTTAGTCGTACTTCCGGTCGGTCTTCCGTGAGAATTTCTCGAGTGTGTTGACCCTGACAAAGGCAAGCATTGGGAATGGCGGAGTTTTAGTCATGAACTTTTGAAGGAAAGGTAATCTCTTGAATTTCGTGATGCTAGTTGGCTATATTATGCATTTATATAAGGGTTTGCGCCCGATATATATATATATATATATATATATATATATATATATATATATATATATATGTGTGTGTGTGTGTGTGTGTGTGTGTATAGTATGTTCAAGTATCACATATGTATATATTTAGCTATGTAACTCTTTTAACATTATAAATCTCGGATATTTTGTGATCTTTGATGGGTATCTGTTTTGAATTTTTGAGATTTTGATGTGATGGTAGTCTTGCAGTAACCAACCTAACTTTTAAATTAATATTTTTCAGTATTTGTGTAAGAAATATTTGTACTTTCTTTGCATACATTTTGTAACGTACTATAGGCAGGCAGTGTCGCCAGTGTGTCTCGAGCAGTTCACCATAGGCGTTAATTGAATGTCTTTGCAGCGCCCTTTGATGCTACTCACTTGTAGTGTATACTGTAGCCTTTCTTCCATTTTACTGTCCAACCTGTTAACTCATTCTTCATATTACATCGTTCTGAATGGCCTCCCTGGCATAGTCAGAGCTATAAGGCCCAAATTCTCTCCAGTTTAGTGATTTGAGAAAACTAGTGCATTACTCTGTCGGTAAGATTTCATATGCTTTGTTTTAGCTAATTACACTGTTGGGACATGCAGGCAGAAAAAAAAATGGGCACAGGTTTGCAACAAATGTTGGTATGATGATGCGTTTCACATGTACCTTTGGGAGTATATGGTCACTCCCTACTGGAATCCTGAATAGTCGATTATCAAACTGAATGTGAGTATTAAATTTTGGTTGTGGAACTTGCGCCGATGGCAAAAAGAAAACTATGTAGTAGTATTTTACAAGAAGTGTGGAAAAAGTTGTTTTCAAGATTTTTCAATGTAGTACTTGTATTTTTTTTAATTTATCTTCAAATTCTAGGTTGCTTTATTGAAATAATAAATGTAGAGTCCCATAAAGGGATTTTGCAAACACGCACTGCAAGATTTATTTCACGTAAATTCTTGTAAAGAGAAAATCTAGTCGAGATCTCTCTCGAGCAAATACAAGGAAATGAGGCTACGTGAGGCCACAGCTGTCGCAATCTTCCCCAAGTTTTTGTGGCAACTCGTTTTCCCAGTTCAATATGATTAGTTCTTAATTTGTATATTTATAATAAAAAGATATTTTTCAATAACCCCAATTTGATATTTTCATTATAACTGAATTCGGCTTATATTGAGGCTTAACGACCGCCATCGCCTAGTTTGTTATGGAAAAACGGCCAAACCAAATCCTAACACTACCCCCCACCCCCACCCCTTACATCCCTACCCAACCATTTTCTGTACCGCCTCACTATATTGCGGGCCTCATAAATTCATTGAGCTCAAGTCTAGTCAAAGGGGACCGGCAATGTAAAAGAAGAAAAGAAAAGCTAACTTCCATACCCTTTAAAATTATTTGTTACATATCTGTTTTGACGTTGTTACTGTTTTTAGAATGATTTATTGTTAACTAGTTCTCACCATTTATCTATTTCCTTATTTCCTTTCCTCACTGGGCTATGTTTCCCTATTGGAGCCCTTGGGCTTTATAGCATCTTGCTTTTCCAACTAGGGTTGTAGCTTAGCTAGTAATAATAATAATAGTACAACAGACTGTGGAGACTTCCTTTTTCGGTAATTAATATCAATATTTCACCTAGAACTGGTTTAATGCCTTGGCAGTTGAGCAGTTTTTTTTTTTTTTTTTTTTTTTTTACTAAAGTTTAGTTTCTGATCTGGTTATGTGTCCCCACCTCGCACGAAAAGGTTCTGTCTTGTGGGACTCTCTCTTATGTACATCTGCACATATTTATAAATACGTCCACTAAGTAATGCTATTACCACAAAGAGTGATAATGTTAGGAATTCTTAGATTTGTGAATTCTGGAATCACAGTTTAAGCTTTTAATTTTTGTATCCATGATTTCCAAATACAAAGCTTTGCAGCAACTTGGATTCCCTCTATAATCAGCATCTTGTTTTCTTTTTTTTTATCTTAAACAGTTTATTTACTTAACGAAATCAGAAAAACAATCTTTCGTGTCTTGATCACCAGTACATTTTCCGCAAACTTGAACTTACATTCCTTCTTAATGTGACTTTGTCTATGACTATGCAACCAAGTAAAATTTCATTGTCAGAAAATAACAATGAAAACTGCTTATTGCTTTGCATAGACTTATGAGTTTACTTGAATAATGATTTTCTGAAGTGCATCCAAGTGTAGCCATTATAATTATATCCTCTAAAAAAAATTACTTTTTGAGCGAAATATTCCATACCTTCCGGATGAGTTGAAATTCTGTTCCACAGGATATTTCAACGACTTCAAACATATTTAGGCACCCTGCATTCGATATCGAAGTTAGATCTGTTTTAATTACTTTAATTAGTGCAACAAATAGTTGTGTATAGGGCTCCGATGAATACCCCAATTCCTGAGTGTTGGAATCGATCTAGAAACCTAACGGTATTCAGAAAGTTGTCTTACTGTACACATGGTGCAAGCCAGTCTTCCTGCCCACGCGCCAACATTATATTTCCACTTGGTCATTCGTGACTAACATGTTTGCCAATATGTCTGTATAGTTTTAATCTATTTTTTTTAATTGGTCACCTTTTTAATAATTTGGAGCCACAGTATTCGGAATTTTGAATTCTCATGTGCGATGCAATTGCAAAATATTAGTGAATGTCTATTTTTGTCAAATGCTTGTTTTTCATACTGATTTATATTTAGTCATCATTGTATTTTTCGTGTTTGTTGTTCAGTCTTTACATCCATCTCAGCAAGCTAAAGCCATTCTTTGTCCAGCTGTTTAAGACCGACTGGGCACTGAAATTTAATCTTAGGTAGTACAAAACCGAATGATAAAGTAGTAAATCGATTTCATCGAAAATTAGACTTTAGATGGGCCTAATACTGTGTTAAATCCCTGGTTCTTCATAATTATGATATTAAACATATAAATTAGTGTATGGATATAACCAATTGAGCGTTATAAAAGCTTTGATGACTCTTGCGAACCGTAATTGTGTAATAACGTGGAAGATTGAATAGATTTAGCTCATAAGAAGTGCACATAACGGAGTCTTTAGATCAGGAAAGGTTTGTTCATCACTCAAAGGGCTCTCTCTAATTTTATTAACCGGTACGAAGGGGTTGTTAATCTTAATGGAGTTATGCAACGTCTTCTCTATAGCGTATTTTGTTTCTCATACTAAAGTGGACAACTTTCTTGTTCTTTTAGCGGAAATCAGAATTAAATGAGATGTTGCTTTGCAAAACCCAATCATTATATGTTGTTTATAAGATTGATAATTTAGTTCCATTCACTTTTCATCTCTCACGTTTGATATCATAAGTTGTACTTCGTCTATTTATTTAACATTTTATATTATAACAGAAGCAACGCGCGCTTTACACCCCGAATATTTAGTCAAATTGGCTTTCTATTTTACAACCCCACATTCTGGACTAGATTGGTTTTCCTCTGCGAATTCAGCCGCAGTTGGTAATTCAGTAATTGATATTAAATGTCAGTGGTTAACTTGAAATTTAATGTTGTGCAATTTGCTATTCCGTTTATGATGTCAGTAATTACAGCAGAGAGGATTTCCTCCAAAGTGATGGTCTTTATTAAATTATCCTTTAAATCACAGTAAATGCTTTTCCAAGTTTACCGCTTTTCTCTTCATAAATACTGTGTATGTGTATAAATGTATGTATTTTATATGTGGAATTATACACATATATATGCACTATATATGTATTATATATGTAATTTGTCTCTCTCTCTCTCTCTCTCTCTCTCTCTCTCTCTCTCTCTCTCTCTCTACAGTGCATATATATGTGTATATTTACATATTTAAAATACACATATATACACATACATAGTATTTATAAAGAGAAAAGCGGTAAACTTGGAAAAGCATTTACGATGATTTAAAGGATAATTTGATGAAGACCATCTTTTTGGAGGAAGTGCGTGTATATTTAGGTATATATGTATATTTGGTGAAAAGGTTTACGTATCGCCATGATCAGCAAAGCTGTGGTAGTCAGGGCCACCTATACTATGTTGGTTTGCTGTGAGCTGTCACCAATCCACACTAGCCAGTGTGTTTATGAAAACTGACCAAACCACAGTTATTAATATAGACATGTTTGAGGCCTTTGTCCTGCAGTAATATATGTATGTATTTATATATACACACGTGTGTGTATTGTATTCATATATATATCAACACAAATGTATGTTTCTAGTACACTGGATGACATGTTTGGAGTTTGGCCATTTCCATTTCTATCCTGTCCAACTGCGGATTGGTGATGGTGGGAAACTTGATTAATCGTTCACGGCCAACCAATCTAGCATGGGTCAATCCGTTTTGGTATGGGTGGCCCTGACTAGTACAGCATTGTTGAGCATGGCGATACACAAACCCTTTCACCACGTCAAGGTATATATTGTGTGTGGGTGTGTATATATATATATATATATATATATATATATATATATATATATAATGTGTGTATATGTATATGTATATATATATATATATATATATATATATATATATGCATACGCCGTATATATGCTTGTATTTTGAATGTATTTTTGATAAGGGATACGTATTAATTGATAACCACCAATTTCCAAAAAATATCCAGGTTTTCTTCAAAACAGTTGCACAATATGTTTTAGGTTTTCTTTTAACAGATTATTTTAGCTTCTTCTTGAGCAACTTTTATCTTGCATATCTTTTATACGCTAATTATTGTTTACGCAAGGAGCTGTTGAAACGTTTTGGTGTATTTTTATCATTAATGATTTTTTAACCAATGCTACCTGTTTTTGTGTAGTGTTACATTATGCTACTTGAATAATACAGTTTTTCTAAAATATCCCGTTACAGACTAAAAGGAGCTCTTACCCCTTTGAAAATTATGAAACTACTTTCAGAATTTAGGAAGGTTGTATTAAATTTTAGGAATATGGAAGTATGGAGAAAGTTTTATGAAATAACTTTCATGTTAAATTTTACTTTTAATTACACTTGAAACTACATTATTGTAGCCATTATTAATTTATTGTATTTTGTACTGAGCCATGCAATGGCAACACTCAAGTTGCTGTATGTTTTGGAAAGATTTTAATTTTAATAGCATCTGTAAAAATTTCTCTGTACAATTGTTTGCAATGATATTCATGTAACTTTTAAATGTGATTTTGGTAGCAAAAAATGCCAGCACTTACTTGTAGTAAATCTCATTTTTGCCAACCGTCTAGTATGGGTATGCAGAAGTTTATATTTTTTCTTATATTATTGTTATACCCTATTTTAAAAGTATATTGCTTGGAATGAAATAATTTCAAGAAAACTGTTATTGTAAGGGTAGAATGAACGAAGTTCATGTCGAGCCAACTGTATATTCTATTCTGCAGGTGTCTTGTGTTTTTTCAGTTGTGTCACCCTTTTAGTTATATTCACCTTTGCTTCTCCATATTCCATAGGTGGTGTCATATGCTCGAGGGTGAGAATGTCAGGGAAGGAAATTTTGTTATTCCAATGTACTGTTTGACCTTAGGTATTTCAGTTGGAAGAGTTGGGTGTGCGGAATGGGTGGTAATGGATGATGTTGAGTACAGGACGTGAATGGTAGAAAAGGGAAAGGGCAAGTGTTAAATCATGAGAGAGAGAGAGAGAGAGAGAGAGAGAGAGAGAGAGAGAGAGAGAGAGATAATGGTTTGTTGAATTTATAAGGTTTTTAAACATGCCGCAAATATTTCCCAATACTAGACTCTCTCTCCCTTGTGAATAACATGTACCCGAATGGGAAATATGTATGATAGGGCCATCTAACCTGTGCTTTTAAACGTTGATACAAATATTAACAGTGCCTAAATCCATGCAATTCTCCCTTGGTAGCCGAATGGGTAATTCAACTCGTCAGTTCTATATAAAAACCCAAAGGTATATATAGGTAAGCGGTATCGTCATAAAAAGAAAAAAAAATTGTTTTGTTTAATGCTCAGAAAATTTCACCTCAGATGATACATATTCTTTTATAGCATATACCGATGTCTGCGGCTTTTGCTGTTTTCTTATACTTCAACTATTTCAAAGTGGTATTTATTTTTTTTTCTTTTCTTTTCCAGGTTAGTGTTACGATGATTTGGGTAATTTAACAGGAATCTGTCAGCATGGTGAGTAGATTTCACGCCATTTTGTACTCGTTTACTTTTTAGAAGTCAAACACTCCTCGTTTTGGATAATTCAGTTTTTCATATTTCATTTGTCTTTAGTTCAGGAACTTGTATAGTGAAAACGTTATTCATCTGAAAGAAAGTTTGTTTACCTAATCCTGTGACGTAGAAGATACTGAATTTTGTGTGTGCATTGATTTTATTTAGTGTTACTAGGCATTAGGTGATTGAGGGTGAACCTTAGTGTATTTTGTCGAAAATCTTGATGGCTAATTCTTGCATAAGTGGTCATTAGATATTGTCTTTTAGGAGTTCACTAACAGAGTTGTTGGCGGATACATCTCATTCATCCTGTTCCTTTCTGTAACC
>NC_090725.1:124177436-124194936 GCF_036898095.1 Palaemon carinicauda | reverse complement strand
CTCATGACTTTGTTTCTCAATCTAATCATTCCAAAGTATTTCCCAGATATACAAATAATTTATTCTATGATTATCTTTAATTAGCTTCAGAAAGTGATACTTTTTTCCTCTTACTCAAGGCTGATATATATAATCTCCCAGCCATTCCTTGGAACCTTTCATATATTTAGACATACGTTACACACCCTTGTCAACTACTTATCACCTTCAGCAAAGTATTTTTCTTATAATTCCATCAAAACAGCTACTTGTTCTTGTCTCTTTTCCTCACTCGATCCCTAATAGTCACTTTTGCGAGCTTTCTGAAGATAAAAAAGGCTTTTATTATATATTTAACAAACATTTACAATGAACATGGTATTCCCCTAGGCTGATCTAGTAGTGAATTCACTTCAGATAGTTTCTCCATTTGTATATCATACACTGATACCAATTACTTCATTAACCTTTCCCTGCCTAGTTTTTTCCTTGAGAACAACTTATGTTGTCTGAATTTCTTGTCAGTTAACCGACCTATTTTCATCAATTGCATTTTTTTTTCTTTCTTTTTTTTATAACTTCTATCATGCAATTATCCCATTAGATAATATTAGTTCGAATAGAAAGACAGCTAGACTTTAGTCAACCAAAAGAGCTGGCAGTGGTTAGAAGTGGATGTTCAACAACTGACCATATCCATGTAATTGATCATTTAACGGAAAAGTCAAATCTTCAGAAGTAATGAAACTGCTTTAAAGGCAAGGAATAGATTAATCTTTTGTTAGAACACTTGAAGATATCTGTTGTACGGGAAGTGCAGCAATCCTAAAACAACATAAAGATAATGAGAGAATTCTAATTGAGAAAGGAGTTAGACAGGGAGACCCAATCTCTTAAATTATTGAAAGTTTGCCTAGAAAGAGTTTTTTAGAATTTAGAATGAGGAAAATGTAGAAATTAACATTAACGGGGAATACCTTAACAACTCTAGATTTGCAGATTACAGTTCTGTTTAGTGAATCATAGAAGGGATTGCCAAAGATGATGCACAGAGAAAGCAGAAATGTAGGACAAAATAGAAAATATTCAATGAAAATGCAAAGAAACAATGAATAAGTGTTATGGAGATTGTTAAGGGATATATTTGCTTAGGACAGACAGTAAGTGTTTCCCCAGGAAATGAAAAGAAGGATAAGCATTTGATGGAGATATTTTGGTAAACAAATTGAGATTAGAAGTATAAATCTTCACTTTCTCTTAAAAGAAAGGTATGTAATCAGATGGTCGTACCAGTATTAACTTATGCATCAGAAACTTGGAGCCTTATTAAAGCCTTAGATCATAAGCTTTTTACAACTCAAAGAGCTATCTAACGAATAATGATGGGAATAATACTAACAGGCAGGAAAAGAGCTACACGAACACGAGAACAAACTAAAGTAGAGGATATTTTAACATGTAAGAAAAAGGAATGGACGTAGAAGGTCGTATAATACGAATGACAGACAATAGATGGACAAGAAGAATAACAGAATGGGTCCCTGGAAATCGCAAACGAATCATGGAAAGGAAGAGAAGACAATGGATTGATGAGCTAATAAAATTTCCGAGTATAGACTGGCACTTTTTTGTTGCCTGCTAACCCTTTCAGATTTCATGTCAGTTCTGTGATCCAATGTTTACTTGTTTCCTGCTCCAACCCTATTAGGTTTCGTGCCTGCTCTGTGGTCCAACACTTTCTTGTTTCCTGCTCCAACCTTTCCAGGTTTCATCCCTGTTTTGTGGTCCAACATTTTCTTGTTTCCTGCTCAAACCTTTTTTAGGTTTCATGCCTGCTCTGTGGTCCAATACTTACATGTTTCCTTCTCAAACTTCTTCAGATTTTATGCCTGTTCTGTGCTCCAACATTTTTTGTTTCCTACTCCAACCCTTTTATGTTTCATGGCTGCTCTGTGCTCCACCCCTTTCAGATTTCATGCATGTCTGTGCTCCAACACTTTCTTATTTCCTGCCTACTATGTGCTCCAACGCTTTCTTGTTTTCTACTATAACCCTTTCAGGTTCGAGACCTCTTTTGTGCTCAAACACTTTTTTTGCGCAAACCTTTTCTGATTATATGCCTGTTCTGTGCTCCAACATTTTCTTGTTTCCTGCTCCAACCTTTTTATGTTTCATGCCTGCTCTGTGCTTCAACACTCTTGTTTCCTGCTCCAACCCTCGCAGGTTTCATGCCTGTTCTTTGCTCAATATTTTCTTGTTTCCTGCCTGTTCTGTGTTTGTACACTTTCTTGTTTCCTGCTACAACTCTTTGAGGTTTGAGACCTGTTTTGTGCTCAAACACTTCTTTGTTTCGTGCTCAAACCCTTTCAGTTTTCTTGCCTGTTCTGTGTTCGAACATTTTCATGTTTCCTGCCTGTTCTATGCTCCAACACTTTGTTTCCTGCTCCAACACTTTCAGGTTCGAGACCTGTTTTGTGCTCAAACCCTTTCAGATTTCATGTCTGTTATGTGCTCCAACACTATCTTTTATCTTGCTCAAACCCTTTGTGATTTCATACCTGCTCTGTGCTCCAACATTTTTTGTTTTTTGTTTCCTGCTCAAACCCTTTCAGATTTCATGCCAGTTCTGTGTTCCAACACTTTCTTGTTTCCTGCTCCATCTCTTTCAGGTTTCATGCCTGTTCAGTGCTCGAGCATTTTCTGGTTTCCTGTCTGTTCTGTGCTCCAAACCCTCCAAACCCTTTCTTGTTCTCTGCTCCAACCCTTTCAGGTTCGAGACCTGTTTTGTGCCCAAACACTTTATTGTTTCTTGCTCAAACTCTTTCAGATTTCTTGCCAGTTCTGTAGTCCACCACTTTCTTTTTTTCAGCACATCAGATTTCATGCCAGCTCTGTGCTTCAATACTTTCTTTTTTTTCCTGCTCAAACCCCTTCAGATTTCATGCTGGTCTGTTGTCCAACACCTTCTTATTTCTTGCTTCAACCCTTTCAGGTATCATATCTGTTGTGTGCGCCAACACATTTCTTTTTTGCTGCTCCAAATTTTCAGGTTTCGTACCTGTCCTGTGCTCCAACACTATCTTGTTTCCTGCTCCAACCCTTTCAGGTTTCATACCTATTCTGTGTTCCAACACTTTCTTGTTTACTGCCCCAACCCTGTCCCAGGCCTGTAATTTGTTCAAACACCTATTTTTCAAACCCTTTCGCTTGTTCTATCCCCTTAGCATTTGCTCAAATAATTTTTCATTTCTTCTCTCCTTGAGCGTTTCCTCACCTTCCGTCCCCCTGCTCCAAACTTTCCCCATCTCTTCCACTATCTTAATTTCCATCTTTGAGTATTTCCACTGGGCGTCCCTTCCCAAGTCGACCCTTCCCAGTTGTCCAGTTCCTTCCTTCCTTTCGTTGACCCAGATCCGATGTAGAAGTGATTTTCGGAAGGATTAATTGTTTTCTTTGTTGTGATGTCAGGCTTGGGCAATATTTAAAGGACACTTTATTTGAATTTGTTGCTATTAAATCGCTGGGAGTGATATGTATAATAACTTTTAGTTTTGTATTGATTAATTATTCTTATATCAAATTGTTAGGTTGAAATATTTTTAGCCTATACGATTTTTACAGATTCCCACAAACTTTATTTGATTGTGATATGCATTGATAACTGACAACACAGTATGATTAACTAAGTAATGGTGATTTAAATGTACATGAAACCGTGTTCGCGAACATAAACTATATTGACTTATATAATTGCATTATTTCTCAAGCATCAAGTTCCAAAATTAGCAAGAAAGTAATTTGACATACTCGATATTACATAATGAGTTACAATATGAATCTCTCTTGGTATTTCATTTAGTTTGTATGGTTTTTAGTTCAAATATACATCCTTACAAAATTATTTCCTTTTCAAACTTCAGCTTCTTAGTGTGAAGGCGTTTAGTTTTATAACAGAATACTAGTTGAAATAGTATATTTTCTGGTTGGAATAAAGTATCGTTATTTTCCAAACCTAAACGAATGAGGCTTGAAAAGTCTCAAGGTTTCATTGAAAAATTTAGTGCTTTAGAGGGATTTACAAATTTATTATACATATATTGTTATATTATGAATATATATATATATATATATATATATATATATATATATATATATATATATATATATAGCTAGAGTTCTAATTAACACAATGTTTACGTACTTGAAATGGTAATAATAACTTATTTGATTTTGTGCATTAAGACACAAGTTAACCAGGAATTATTTACATCAGCATTTAGTGGTGACACCGTTCAGAAACATTGACTTGAGATCGACACAGTTTGCGATGGTGGAGGAACATTGATAGTGTCAAGATAAACATGAAATATTTCCCAGGGTCTCTTATTGACTCAGCTTTATTCATGTTGAAAAGAAGATTTTCATTTTAGATAATCTTTTCAACACACATATACATATATATATATATATATATATATATATATATATATATATATATATATAATGTGTGTGTGTGTGTGTATATGCATATGTAAACATATATGTTGTGTATGTATGTATGTGTAAATATAAACACATATATATTGTATAGGCATATATGTGTTTATATGGAGATTTCATATTTTATTTGAGAATTTTTGCAGTTAAAAGGAATATTAACAAAAATATTAGTTAATGCCAAGATGATTTATAAATATATATATATATATATATATATATATATATATATATATATATGTGTGTGTGTGTGTGAGAGAGAGAGAGAGAGATTTGTATTTATTATCATATTTGCCAGGACTTAGTTTGCTCTCCAAAGACGATATTTTCTAGATAAATCCATCAAAGTAAGAATTCCCAGTGGATCTGAAAAAAAAACTCATCCCTTGAAGTCCCCCCATTTAATTGTCTTAAACAATGCTCTTTATTTGCATGTTGGTGTCACGTTGCTTGAGTCTGCGTTCTCCCTTATATCTTGGAAGTCGGGTCGGTCTATTATAGCTTTGCTTAGTTGCAGTTTTGAAGTGGAATGGGAAATATGGGTTCTGGCTCATCAACTTTAAAAACTGAATGAAAAGTTTATTTTGAAATTTTTTCACGAAGAATAGGTATATAATGATAATTTTTCTCAGCTTTATAGGCATGGAAGGTATCGCAAACAGAGTCCTATTTAACGAAGCAACATTGCCTGTTTTTTCCGTCTAATTAAAGGGAGCGTGCGTGCCTTCGAGTGCCATTGCAGGCACGCCAACGGATGCCAATTGGAATTCGCGCCTCGGTGGCTCTAAAGCCCCCAAGGAATTCCGGCCCCCGGCGGGTATTCTTCAATTAAGCTTCTCTCGAAGTCTGCACCGTTCCAATAGCCGGAGGGGGGAGGGGGAAAACGGGCAGGAAGGATCGAGATAATGTGAGGGGGACTGATGGTGTGTAGGGGTGTCTTAGGTGATTATGTGTTGGGGGGGGGGGTTAGAATAGTAAGATGTATTTGCTTTAAGGGATGTAAGAAAGGGTATTTCGGAGGTATGGTGGGATTTAGGTGAGGTGCGAAACAAAATTTCGGATCAAATTACCAAGAGTCGGGGGCGGGTGTTTTGTGCTTTATTGTTACTACCTTTCCCATTGCATCTTTGCTCATTTTTCTGAATCACTGGTTATTATTGAGTGCCTTGCTTTAATGTAACAGTAAATCTAACCAGAATTTGTTTAAGTTTGCTGTTATTCAAAGTGTAAATATAAAGACGGAGTTTGGTCATTTGTGTTTGGTGGTCTCCAGGTTATGTTAGACACCTTGGCCATTAACTACACAAGTGTAGACTCGTGTGTTGAGGCTAGGAGGCTAATAGCGTCATTCACTAGTGCTTCTTGTTAAGGAACGGAAGAATAGAAATAATTTTAGCCGTTCTCTGAATCTACACGTTATTATTATATAATCATGTAATTGTTACGGTTAACTTTACCCACGTCCTCTCTCTCTCTCTCTCTCTCTCTCTCTCTCTCTCTCTCTCTCTCTCTCTCTCTCTCTCTCGCTTATTTTCTGCTGTAATACTTATTCTTGTAGTAGGTAATGTTAATCTTAATATTTTAATCTCCATCATTTTTAAGTGGTTCATTAATACAAGGTTCCAATTTATATTATCTGTATGTTCAATCAAAATTTCTCAATAATTACCTTGCCCGATCATTTTGGTTTTAGATGTTGGATTTTCTTCTTTAATCCTCTTAACTTTTTTTTCTTAGTCTGCTCTAATTCTGCAGTTTGAGAACCGAATCTTTTCAACCTTTTTTTTTTTTTTAAGTTGTAACCTGGTTCTTTTTATGAATGTCTCTTGTTAGCTTAATGCTATTTTATATATCAGGCCATAGTATTATTTCATGTAATATACATTAGAAAATAGTTTGCAAGGCTTGTTTTTAGCATTTTCCCCATGTTCATTTTCTAGAATCTATAGTTTTCTCACGCAGTGATAGCATACCCTGGGGCTTGAGTGCCAGCTCTCTTAACAAGGAACCACTACGGATGGCACTCTTCAGCCCTTAGAGGTTAAAGCCTTTTCCATTATTTTCTTCCGGTTCGCTAACCCTCTCCGCTTCTTGCAGGAACAATAAGCTTCTTCTAAGGAAACAAGAGTCTTTGTCAAGTACCAGTGAGTGAGGTGCTCAGGGCTGGTGGCCCTTCCGAGACCATGGGTCAGACTGGAATACCTAAATAGCTTCTTGAGCTTGAAAATACGCACAGTCGACTATTGTGTTCCTTGCCGCCGTCTGCGACCAATCCCCAGCATGCCAGTAACGCCCCTTTATTTATTTATTTATTTATTTATTTATTTATTATTTTTTTTCCAGCCCTTCCTCTTCCGGTCCTCTTCTTGTTTCCCTCTGTTATCATTTACTAGTCATTCTCTATATTTTCCCTCGCACTTTCCTACAAATGTTTTCCCTTTCTTAAAATATTTTCGTTTTTCCGTAGTTTTCATCCCGTTTTTATTATTACGTATCCTGTTTCCTCCTCAGTTCCTATCGTGTGCCTTACTTTTTTCCTTTTCCTTCCTCAAATTCCTTATTGCCCCTTTCCTCTCCCTTTTGTCGTCGTCCTCTGCCTAACGTCTGTCCTCTCCTCACATATCTCCTTCAGGATTATTTGCTCAAGACATTTTTTGGTCTTTTAGAAATGGAATACTCTTGTTACTGACTGGCCCCATTTCTTACGAAAGGGCGTGTCTATGAATGATTCAGTGACTCCTGAGGAGGTATACGTCTTCAGGTCACAAGTGGCCGTGAAAGAGAGGTAGCGGTTTAGGTCGTATCCTGTTTAAATGTTTAAAAGCCACTCGTGGATGGCGGACGCAAGGGACAGTGACATTGCCTTAGCAAGCAAGACAGTCCCCTAGAGACTGACCATATATTCATATGCTCGGCGCCTAATCTCCCTCTCCACCCAAGCTAGGACCAGGGAGGGCCAAACAATGACTCCTGGGGACCCAACAGGTAGACCTAAAGGCTCCCCCAAATCCCCCGTCCTTAGCTCACAAAGATGGTAGGTTGCAGACCAGAGAAACTAACGAGTTAGTGGGGGACTCGAACTCCAGTCTGGCGATCACCAGGCAGGGACTTTTCCATTAGGCCACCACAGTAGGGTGTAAAATCCTAGTTGCTGCTCGGTTAGATTTATTCAAATTTAGTGATAAAGAAAATTGCAAATATTCTGTAAGGATTCAATGATAAAGGAAATGTGTAGTTACGTAAAACATCGAGCCAAGATATTAAATTTTTATACAAATCTAAAGAATGTTTTATCAATTCGGATTTTGTTAAGCTCTTGCAATAAATACTAAGACGGTATTTATGTTAGAAACTAAGAAATTATTATTATTATTATTACTAGCCAAGCTACATTTAGTTGGAAAAGCAAGATGCCATAAGCCCAAGGGCTCCAATAGGGAAAAATAAGCCCAGTGAGGAAAGGAAATAAGGAAATAAATAAATGATGAGAATAAGTTAACAATAAATCATTCTAAAAACAGTAACAACGTCAAAACAGATATGTCCTATATAAACTATAAACAACGTCAAAAACAGATATGTCATATATAAACTATAAAAAGACTCATGTCAGCCTGGTCAACATAAAAACATTTGCTCCAACTTTGAACTTTTGAAGTTCTACTGATTCAACTACCCGATTAGGAAGATCATTCCACAACTTGGTAACAGCTGGAATAAAACTTTCTAGAATACTGTGTAGTATTGAGCCTCATGATGGAGAAGGCCTGGATATTAGAATTAACTGCCTGCCTAGTATTACGAACAGAATATAATTGTCCAGGGAGATCTGAATGTAAAGGATGGTCAGAGTTATGAAAAATCTTATGCAACATGCATAATGAAATAATTGAACGACGGTGCCAAAGATTAATATCTTGATCAGGAATAAGAAATTTAATAGACCGTAAGTTTCTGTCCAACAAATTAAGATGAGAATCAGCAGCTCAACACCAGACAGGAGAACAATACTCAAAGCAAGGTAGAATGAAATAATTAAAACACTTCTTCAGAATAGATTGATCACTGAAAATCTTGTAAAACTTTCTCAATAAGCTTATCATAGTTTTGCATATTTTATTTCTTTGGATGTTTTTGTTTATTCCTTACTAATTTTAACCTAGAGAATCTCGGTTTCTTAGGAGTTCTTGAGTAAAGAGTATTTTAATCGAAATCAGATGATCCGTTCTTTCAAGACATTTCTAAGCACAAACGCAGCAATAGATAGAACAGGGAAATATCAGATCGTCTCTTATCTGGGAATTCTTTAGAAGGGAGAAGATCCGCATCTCCAGCCTTGATGAGGGATTTCGAGAAAGATTTCTGTAGACTTTCTTTTGGAAAGCCAGATTGACAGCAGAGTTTGAGTCTTTATTTCAAAGGTAACCGGAATAGTTTCGTGGATTAATTTCTTTCAACTTTAAGCTTATTTAAATTTAGTGTTTGGGACCTTTTATTTCAAGTCCTCGGTACACAATTTTCTTTTGACCTTCGCATTTTTTTTTCCATCAGTGCTTATCTCAGTAGAGGAGTCTTGGATGTAGATATCTTATTGACTTAAATGATTAAGTCTTCGTATTTTTTTTTTTTCATCGACAAACATCAAAGTATTCAGGTGGAAGTATTAAAGACGGCTTATATTGCTGTTATTGCTTCCTCTTAGGTAATTTATATATTTGTTAGGATGATAACAGCGCAACTAAATAAGTATTTTTTTTTTCAAACTTGTGGTCATGTGTCGGTGATTAGATGATTAACTTTTGGTTTTATTTCTTTTTATAGAAACCGTAACAGATATTGATGTCGATTAAAGTATACTATTGAATGGATGAGGGGAGAATTGCCGAATGGCATATGGCATAAAGAAATTTTCACCAGTCTTCGATCTCATTAAAATGACACACAGAGAAGCGTAAATGCAATTATTTCTGAAGGTTGTCTGTCGTTAGCGCCTTCACTATCGCCAGATGATAAATATTAGTCTATATCTAAGTAAATTTAACGATTTATCACCATCCAATTTATAATGAGGATCAGAAGTACAAAGCGTTCATTACTGGTTTGGATGATTTATTATCGAGTGGTAATGGCGTAAGGTGTGTTCTTTACCGGTACTAAGTAAGGATTTATTTTTCATTAGAAATGAGAAAACCGACATTTCCTACCGGGAGTAATTTTCTTATTTTTTTTTCCAATTCAAGGAGTGTATTTGATCTGACTCCCAAGGGCTGGTGATGAACCCTTAAATAACTCGCGTGAGAGAGAGAGAGAGAGAGAGAGAGAGAGAGAGAGAGAGAGAGAGAGAGAGAGAGAGAGAGAGAGAGAGAGAGAGAGTTATTGTGTGGTGTTGTAGATCAAAGTGCGCCGATATATCACACGGGAAGGATACATGGAGCATTAAACGCTGGACCTTGCTCTTTCGACGTTTGGAGGTTGTGAAATTGAAGGGCGAAGGATAGAAGTCAAGTGGTTTCAAAGTGTCACACAATTAATTACTGAGTATTGATGGGTAATGCATGTTGTGCACTGCTTGCTTCATTGGTGTGACTTTATACTTGAAAATCTTTCTATGCGGTTATTACACTTAATTAGAACATTTCTCGACTTTATTCCTTGTAATTTTTTATTTAGTATGGTGATAGTTTACTTTGGATTCAATGTCAATTTTTTTTTTCTTCAAAATTATCCATTGAAATTCTTCAAGAATTATCCATTGAAATTCTTCAAGAATTATCAATTCTCAATTAAAAATTTTCAAGAAATATTAAATGAAATGAGTGAAAATGTAATTTATAATATGAAATTTGGGAAAATAATTTTTGATCAAACGTGTTTGTAAAACATTAATAAATATATTGCTCCCAAGCCATTTTATGTTACTACGTATTACATGCACAAAGTTCAGGGTAATTTGGCATTTTCTGCACTTGCATAGGTTTATGCGCAATATCACGTGCTTCTTTGGGATTGTTAATAAAGCTTTCCCGGAGGTAAATTCATATGTATTCCGAAGTTTTTCTTTGTCTTTTTGTCACTTTACTATTTGTCTTGGCATGTGAATATAGTTCTCTCTCTCTCTCTCTCTCTCTCTCTCTCTCTCTCGTGTCGCCCCTCTTGAAGTGCCGCATGGTATGTCTGCGTTTGTTCGTGTGTTTTACCACTCCCTTCTATCTCTGCTTGGCAACGAGTCAAGCCTCTTATTATTGTAAGTGGTTCATTTCAAGTCACGGCGAACATCTCGGCATCATCGTCTCATGTTGGGATTATTCTTGACTTTGACAATTCGGTCTTATCTTCGGAGTTTTTTTTTTTTTTAAATAAAAAAAATGGTCATTCAGAGCTTTAGGATGCGTATTATATCTAGTTAGTTTTGTTTCTTTATTGATGTCATATATATAGATATAAAATTGAACACTGATATCGAGAACTGAATGTGAAGTTTGAAGATCAAAAGAAATCTCCTTAGAAACTTGATCGCCATTAAAATTTAACGTGGTCATAAATATCTGTTCAGTTTCTTTAACTGAAAAAAAATACCTTTAATTTTGAATTGTTTAACAGCATTTCTCCAGGAAATGCAAGTGTCGGAGCATAGCTTCAAGCGAGCCTCATGTTTTCGGTTTTCATAACCAAATAGGGTGTGTGTGTGTGTGTGTGTGTAGTTCTGGTGATTCATTTTATGTGGGATGCAGTTGAAGTTTCTTAAGGCTGAAGGTTATTGTAGGATATTATTTAACGTTGAAACGAACTGCATTTTTAAATGGAATGCCTTCTAATGTGTATTTGTTATTTTGGTAAATAAAGTATAATTATTGTCACGTGTGTCATTACAGTCCACATTCCAAAATGAATTAGTTTATGTTAATTACCATTGTTTTACTACTTTACTTTTGTTTATAACGTTTAAAGATTGCTTAGATTGGATATGCTAATTTGTTTGCATTACACGTATCAAGGTGCACAATTATATACGGATCCTATTTGTTAATTTTTGCCCTAGTTGTTTGCGAAAGTTCAGTTTGCTTTGATGTTGGTGGAGAAAGTACCCTCGTTCCAGTGTAGGTAGCAAGTTCCTGTAAGCTTTCAGGGTGGCTGAGGGAAGTAAATTTTCCAATTTTATGTAAATTTAGTCTTAGACTTTAACATTTTTATATAACGATACTTAATTAGCATTGGTCACTGTCAATACCTTATCACATTCCGCGTTCGTGTTGGTATTTTAGTCGTGCAAAACTCTTGTATTTCCAAAATACTTTCATAAAGGAAGAAATTGTTCATATAAGGTAGAGCTATTTAGGCCTTGTAAATTATTATTGCAGTTCCCGGAGCTTTTATTTCTGTATTCCTCTTGCAAACACAACTCTCTCTCTCTCTCTCTCTCTCTCTCTCTCTCTCTCTCTCTCTCTCTCTCTCTCTCTCTCTCTCTCTCTCTCTCTCTTTCAATGTGTTAAAAGGCTAGAGGTGGGAGGACTTGAAGAGCTCATGAGAGCATGTGAGTGAGTTACTTCATAAGTAGGTGATATTTGTTTGAGAAGTCCTTTTAGGTTAGATGAGGAGAGAGGGACGGCATTGCATAATAAGCTCTTTCATCCTATACTCTCTCTCTCTCTCTTTCTCTTTCTCTCTCTCTCTCTCTCTCTCTCTCTCTCTCTCTCTCTCTCTCTCATATTACATAATTTGCCTAGTACCCTTGAAAATTGCATTTTTTGTCTGTCCGCACATGCCTCTATCGGGTGTGATATGTCTATCCCTGCAATAACTTTTAGTTTTAAGTAATGTAACGGTTATTTTTCTTTTAGTGCAACATCAAAGTTACTTTTATTAAACTAAGAATGGCAAGTACATTCTTCCAGAAAAAAAATACCAGATGACACATTCAGAAACAAATATATTTTAGATAATAAGACGGTGAAGAAAGCTAACTTTTGCTACTTGTAGAAGTATCAGTACCTTATTGCACAAACGTAACATGTATTGGCGTTTTGGTCCTTTTTATCTGCTGGTGCCTAATTGTACTCCATTGACTTATATGTGCATCTTGCATTATTTGCCTATTATGATTATGTATGTATATAATTTGTCTGTTAGACAAATGTAAATATAAATAGAGTATTCTACTTATTCTATTGCAGTAATATAAATTATTTCCATACATGATTTTGAATAAATCTTTCCATAGCCCATTTGCGGTACTATGTTTTTGAAAAGTTTTTATATTCCTTTCATAAATTAAACATACTAAATTCCAAAGCCAACCTTTTCCTCATATGCTAACCTACTTTAAGCTAAAGTAAAGCCGTTTGTCATATAATTCAATCACCTCATTAAAGCGTTTTGTCAGTTTTGCTGTAATAGCTTGATACATCATAATTACTAGTTCATCGAAAAGATGTGTCATTATCTCATTAGTGGACATTAAGTAATTTAAAATGAGGAAAACTCTTACTTAGTGGAGAGAGAGAGAGAGAGAGAGAGAGAGAGAGAGAGAGAGAGAGAGAGAGAGAGAGAGTCGTATGTGCTGATTGGTCTCTTGTATATCCTGAACTCGGGGTTGATGAGAATGGCAAATGTCGAAATATTCCATGAAGATGAAAGTTGGGATTTAGAATTAATCCCTGTGCTGCTGTTTGATGTCGAATGGGATTGGCTTCATTACATGTTTGTTCTGTTTTAACCTAAAGCTAGTCTTTTGTCTGTTCTTTTTCTCATCTAACGTACTTATTAGTGTTAAGACATGCATAGTTTGATGTTATTTAGTATACTTTCAGAATTGGTTTTGATAAAATCTTTTAAGATGATGTACTTTGTATTTATCTGTTGAATCTCTCCTCTTTATGGAAATAAGCAGCAATAATATCGATTATTTTTTATGAAAAGATTCAAGATTTTTCATAAGTATAGTTGGCCCTTAAATTATCAATTCCTCATTAAATCTTTAATAGGTTATTCCTTTATATTTCAAGAATTTCAGTACTAATTGCGGAAAAAGTCTTTACTGTTTCCCTCTCCCTTCAAGAGCTTTTCCCCTTGATTTTATTTCCCCTCATTCCAACCCACCCAAGGATGCTTGGAATCGTATAATGTCGTTTCTCGTCTCGTGGCTGTAATAAAGAAGGTGCATTGTATCCCGAAATTCAACGTATTGTAAGATTCATTTTAAACAAATGTTACCAGAACGCCTGTTGGTTATAGGGCATTATCTATGGTTCTCTGCCAGTGAAGATACGGGTAAATGTAACCTAGCCACGTGTATAGAGCCTTCCAAGGTTATGTAGGTGTGTCCAAGTCCAAATTTGGTTGAAAAAGGGCTGGCGGCCAGTTGATGAGTATTTTTCTTTCTTCTTTGGTTTATGTATATATATATATATATATATATATATATATATATATATATACATATATATATACAGTATATATATATATGTATATATATTTACTGTATGTATGTATGTATATATTATTATTACTTGCTAAGCTACAACCCTAGTTGGAAAAGCAGGATGCTGTAAGCCCAGGGGCCCCAATAGGGAAACTAGCCCAGTGAAGAGAGGAAACAAGGAAAAAAAATATTTCAAGAACAGTAACATCATTAAAATAGATAATTTCTATATAAACTACAACAAATTTAACAAAACAAGAGGAAGAGAAATTAGATAGAATAGTGTACCCCTCAAGCAAGAGAGCTCTAACCCATACATACATACATATATATATATATATATATATATATATATATATATATATATAATATATATATATATATATATATTTATATATTTATCTATATATATATATATATATATATATATATATATATATATATATATATATATATATATGTATATATAGGCATTATTGTTATTATTATTATTATTATTATTATTATTATTATTATAACTAGCTAAACTACAACAGCTGGGAAAGCAAGACGCCATAAGCCCAAGAGCTCCAATAGGGAGAATAGCCCAGTGATGAAGGGAAATAAGGAAACAAATAGAATAGTGTGCCCTAAGTGTATTCTCAAGCAAGAGAACTCTAACCCAAAACAGTGAAAGCCAATGTTATAGAAACCATGGTACTACCCGATACTAGAGAAACAATGGTTTGATTTTTGAGTGTCCTCCTAGTAGAGCTGCTTAATAAAGTTAAAGAGTCTCTTCTACCCATAACAAAAGGAAAGTAGCCACTGATCAATTACAGTGCAATAGTTAACCCTTTGATCGAAGAAGAGTCGTTCAGTTATCTTAGTGTTATCAGGTGTATGAGGAAAGAGGAGAATGTGTAAATCATTGGCCAGAATATTCGGTGTATGTGTAGGTAAAGAAAAAATGAGCTGCAGCTAGCGACTGATTCAATGTACTACTCTCTAGCCAGTCAAGGGACCTAATATCTCTAGCGGTAGTATCTCAACGGGTGACTGGTGCCTTGGCCAACTATTTATTGCACTAAAATCTTCCCAGACTGTACAATCCTGCATATAGTTTTAGATAGGCAGTTACTTCTAAATATCATGCCTTCTTCATCATAAGGCTCGATAATACACAGCATTCTAGAAGTTTTATTTCAGCAGTGATCTTACAGTGGAATTATCTTCCTAATCCGGCAGTTGAATCTGGAACTTCAGACGTTAAAAACTTTATGCAAATGCTTTTCTGCTGAGCAGATTGACGTTAGTCTTGTTTTCTAGTTATATGAATTTATTACTGATCTATTTTTGCGTTGTTCATCATCATCTCCACCTACGCCTATTGACGCCTATTGTTTTTGATGTGAAAATATTTTGTATTTTTTTTTCATTACTTTATATAGATTATTTACTTTACCCTTATTTCCTTATTTACTTCCCCTGTTGAAACCCTTGACATTTTAGCGTTTTGCTGCATATATATATATATATATATATATATATATATATATATATATATATATATATATTATATAGATATATATATGTATGTGTGTGTATTATATATATATATATATATATATATAGATATATATATATATATATATATATATATATATATATATATATATATATATATATATATATGATGAAAATCAACAAAATATCGTGTTCAAATAGAAATAAATTTCTACCCCACTTTGTGATCGAATCCCAGTTCTTTTTAAATGAAAGGCCAGGTTACTACTATTCATACCCTCAAACATAGACTCTAAAAAGGTTGGAACCTGTAATGGAGAGAAGAGAATTATTTATGGAGGACTGTAAGGAGTTAAAAGGGCATTAGGTGTATGGAGAGAAAATTAGTCATGTATGGATTCTTTACTGGTTCCTGTTTGCCGATGACACAGAAGTGATTAATGATAATGAAGGAAGAATTTCGTCGAACCCCAAGGAGGTCTAGGATAGAATTTTAACCCTGATATGGGAATTGAATTCCTTAAATATTTTATGTAATAGCGTATGTTCCCAAAAATAACGACTTTTCTATTAACATTTTAGTAATATTGTAACTTTAATGATAAAAAAATATCTGAAAAATATACGATGGGTCGTGACCGCAGTCGGTAAAACCCTAGAGGTTCCTGGGTCCTGTAAATCAGCTATAAACAGACATTACCGACCACATCCCGTAATAAATAAAGGCAAAGGGGTAACGTAGATACGATACATTTCTTAGGTATTTTGAGACTTTGAGCAAGTCTCTTTTGGGGTTTTAGGAAGCCTCGAAGACTGCCGGAGATGTGGAGTAGAAAGTGAAATCAGATATTAAACTTCAAATATTTTTATTTTTTTCAAATGAATTTTCAGTTTGCCACTACTCTCTAAAGCAGTATATTGCATATGATACTTGTTTAGTAATAATAGGGTGCCCACATATTAGAATTTGAGTCGTATATTAATATAGAAACACTGAATTTTTATTTTTGATTTACCAATGCTGTAGACGTGTACCTCTTCATTCTGAGACCTGTTGTGCCTCGCACACCTTCTCTCTGCGGGTGGTATTCTCCCTTGGTCCAAGGGTCGGACCCTTTTAATGGTGGGTGGTATCCCCTTCTGCATATTGAATAACACCAAATGAATGGGCATCATTGTTCATTCACTGGAAGCCACATAAGGAGGATTTCTTTGTTTCTCTCAAGAATTGCCTCAGCTATTATAGTTAGTGTGATTTTTGCGATTTTTTTTTAAATATCTCACACTTCTCTTAACAGAAATTTTATTTTCATGCTTAGTAAATGTTCCATGATCATGTTAGGGTCTACTCCCACGGATATTTTGACAATCTATACATTATGAGATATTAAGAAAGTTTATTTCTAAGCGAGTATAATGTACATAACGATGTTACAAAGACTAATGTACTATCTACAATAATTTTTTTATTGCATGTGTGGCTTGATACACCATGCTTCACATGCAATTAATTATCGGGATCTATACACACGTGTGTATTATATATTACACATTATATATGTGTACTGTATATTATGTAAATTATATATATATATATATACAGTATATATATATATATATATATATATAATATATATATATATATATATATATATATATATATATACACACACACACACACACACACACACATGGGATTTCACCTGTGAATATCAGTATATTCAACCAAAGGTGACATTCACTTTTGTTATCAGTTTCTAAACGATCGAAAATTTGAGGTGGCCGTGCTAGTGGCTATGAGGGTGACAGGGGACCCTATATATAAATGGTGTTGAATTACTTGTGAGGAGGAATGGATATTCGACACTTGGCTGCACTCGGAGGCATTTGAACGCCCTTTGTGTCCATTGAAACCAAGGACTAATAGATCCACGTAAACCTTCGGTTGCAGACCATCTTATATCAGTCGATTGTGTGTTTTATATTACACATGTTCGTATAAGGGTTATCTTATGTTTTTCTTTGAAATTGAACTTTTATTATAATTAGGAAGCTAAGTGTGTTATATTTTGTAACAGCGTTAATGAGTTGTTAAGTATT
>NC_090725.1:124154936-124159936 GCF_036898095.1 Palaemon carinicauda | reverse complement strand
TCAATTATCAGTTACTTATGTTCTATGGAACTGTTACATGGAAAAGGTGTTTGGGCCATTGTGTACCATTTTTCTTTCATTAGCCTTTCGACTAGTAAAACATAAATGGTTAGTCCGCAGGACTTTAACTAGAGCATAGTAGCTCTATATTCATGTAAAAATATAACCGAGAAAGTAAATTGATTTTCTACTAAGGAATTTAATCAATTGTTCATGTCCTTTGCTTATATGACATTTAAACTTCATTAACATTTTAAAGCAATTCTAAATTTCCATTGGAAAGTGAGGAGCCCACTTCCCAGATTTTCCCTGGTTCGATGTCTGAATTATTTTCTCCATTGTTGTAGTTTTGAGAATATTTTGAATAAAAATATGACAAATGACAATAGTTTTGCTATTTTCCTGTATTTTATAGCTAAATTTACCTACGCTAGCCATACAAGCATACCTAACGCATATATTACATAATATTCAAAAGTTACCCTTCCCTGAAAAAGGAAAATATTAACCCAAGAAAAAATATACACGGATGAATACTATAGTTTCTACAAATATATATGAATAGATAGATACATATATAAATACATAAATAGATAGATTGATCGATAGATAGATAGATAAATAGATAGATATAGAGGTGAGTGAAACGTAAATATATACGCGCTCATAAGAGGTTTAGTTAGGAATGAAAAGTCATATCTGTCAGGATTTAAAAAATAGTTGTTGAAACAATGGATTCAGGAAAGAAAAGAACTTGGGCTTAGACCTGACTCACCCATGTTCAACTGGGTGTTGACATGGAATCCTTCTCCACATCAGCCAAGGAGCCTCTCTCTTGATTTATTGCTGCTACCACCGAGATCTGTACTAGTGTCAGCTGAACCATTCGTCAACATGTGCGCTCACTCAGGCTTTTCAAATGAGAATCAAATATTCTATTGATAGAAGAAAATAACATGGAACCTCAGTTGCTCTCAAAATCACCAAAGAAGTTTTGGGTAAAAATGAGCAAAAGAATATATTTTAGTACTATGAAAAAGTTTTTGAAATAAATGAAGTTATAAATTGAACGAATTATCTTTTACTTTATTTATGATTGATATCAAATTCTGAAACCTACCTAAATGTGTTTTTCATTAATAATCCCTGAAATCATTCAGAAGTAGTAGTAGTAGTAGTAGTAGTAGTAGTAGTAGTAGTAGTAGTAGTAGTAGTGTTTTCCTATACTTTTCAAGTGCTGATATAATTGTGAATTTTAATTAAACTTGTTTCCTTGAATATTTCATGCATGAATTAAAAATGATAATATTTGATCAATCGTATAATCAAAATAAATTGCTAATAATGAATCAGTGAAAACCATTTATAGTGCGAAATACAATAATCCATCCTTGAAAAATTCATTCATTTAATTCCAAGGACTTAATTACGTTTTCTTTTTTGTGTGGTGATGGTGGGGGGGGAGGGCGGGGGTGGATTTCATGCCATTGCTAATACGCAATTTTCTAGCAGTGGAACCGGAAATATTCGATTTCAAAACTGGACCATTTTGCTGCCAGAACCTGCAGTGGGCGGGGCTTAATTAGGATCCCATTAATTCTACTTTTTTCAAAAGGAAAATCATTTGTAAACGTGTGAATACGCTGGAATAAGGATTTTTTAAAGGTTTACTCTTCCAATTCATAATTTTTAAAATCTCATTTTAATATATACCGAAATTTTTATAGCATTTTTCTTTCATTCCGCCTTGAAAATATACGTCAAGACGATCAGATGTCTTTCTTGATATGCTAAAATAAAATATTCAATTAAGGCTGCAGATATGTAATTGAAAATGGATGGTAAAAAAAATGGTCAAAATTCTCAATCTATATTAGAAATCTCAATGATAAAATAAACATTGGCGATATTTTCAGTACAGAAATGAACAACGATAGTTTATAATTTTTCATTTCCATCTATTTAGCGCTAATACTTATAATAATAGACGGGTTTCAGTGTGATTCATAAGGATTAGTTTTTTTGTTAGATGAAGCAGCAGGATCTGCAGCCGATATTATCTGTTTAGGTTATATATAATATATACGTAAATAGTATATATTCATAACAGTCCTGGGATCTGAGAAAAAAAATGAGAATTAGTTGATAAATCAACACAAAAAGATTTAAACATCTAAAAGTTTAAAGCTCTTCAAATAAAGACAAATGTGGATAAAACTAACTGGGGCAATTAACAGATCCTCGTTACATAATACATTAAATACATATTATATAGATTAACTTCATTAACCAGAATTAAGTACAGAATTGTTATATAAACTTTATAAGATATTATTATTATTATTATTATTATTATTATTATTATTAATATTATTATTATTATTATTATTATTATTATTACTGGCTAAGCTACAAACCTAGTTGGAAAAACAAGATACTATAAGCCAAAGGGTCCCAACAGGGAAAAATAGCCCAGTGAGGAAAAGATAACAAGGAAATGAATAAATCACAAGAGAAGTAATAACAATCAAAATAAAATATATTAAGATCATTAACAACATTAAATTAGATACATCATATATAAACTATAAAACCTTCATAAAAAACAAGAGGAAGAGAAACAAGATAGAATAGCGTGCCCAAGTGTACCCTTAAGCAAGAGAACTCTAACCAAAGATAGTGGAAGATCATAGTGGAGAGGCTCTGGCGCTACCCAAGACTAGAGATCAATGATTTGATTCTGGAGTTTCCTTCTCCTAGAAGAGCTGCTTTCCATAGCTAGAGTCTCTTCTACCCTTATCAAGAAGTAAGTAGCCACCGAACAGTTACAGCACAGTAATTACCTCCTTGGGTTAAAAAAAAAAAAAAAAAAAAAAAAAAAAAAAAAGGTATGGTAATCTCGGTGTTGTCCGGTGTATGAGGACAGAGGAAAATGGGAAAAGAATAGGCCAGACCATTCGGTGTATGTGTAAGCAAGGAAAAATGAGCCGTAACCAGAGAGAAGGATCCATTATCTCTTTAGCGCATATCTCAACGGGTGGCTGGTGCCCTGGCCAACTTACTACCTCTAACGGATATCAGCGATGCTCTATACTAAAGATCACTGAAACTAAAAGTTCTATTGTAGTATTGAAGAATTACGATACAAAACTTTTGTTAGTGACTTTCTGTCAAAATATAGACCTAAACATTAGATGTTTATTTAAAGCTCTTTAAATCTGCGAACTTGGAACTTGAAGACATAGAAACTAGATCCTCTATGTGTAAACTACATGTATAAATCAAATGGATGGTTCTTAACGTACACTTCGGATTAAATAGCTATAACGAATAATCATCAAAATTTTAAAGCTATGTACGTAAGTCTTATGTACAAGTCCTACAATTATATCATATTAGAAAACTTAATATTCTCCAAGAATGTCGTCGATACTTCAGTCTAGATCTAAAAATAAAAAGTGAAATAAAAACTTGATTTTCACAGATAAAAGTTCTTTCGTTTCAATAAATGGCTTTATTAGGATCACACACAGCCACCATAGAGGCTCGATTACCTCCATCAAGGTTGTATTTTTATTGACTGGGTTGATTTTCTTTCAAGGGTTGTGGCAACTTATTGGAAACGTCTCTGCCTGGCAATCTGTCGAACAGGGGTTCAACACTTTCTTCTAGTGTCTGCAACCTCATCATCATTGCGAGCTAGGGATCGAGGAATTGGGGGAGCCTATAAGTCGACCTGCTGAGTCATCAGCAGCCAATGCTTGGTACCCCTGGTTCTAGCTTGACGGAGAAGGAGCTTGGGTGCTTATATGTATGTATCGACAATCTCATGGGCATTGTCCTGTCCCTTGGTTCGGATATTCATGAGAGGCCTTTAAACATTTAAACTCAAAATAGTACATTTTGATGTTTTATATATTTTGTCAGCTTTTACACACGTGTAAAAAGACTTTTTTGTTTCGTGTAGAGCGACGTATTGTTTTGTGTTCTCTGATTTTCATTATATTTATTTTCTTCGCAGACATGATAGAAACATATCAAAATATTTTTTTTTTCGCTGAAAAAAATCACTACGATTTTTTTTTCCTTTTTTTTTTTAATGAGGCGCGTTTATACTGACTCGCAGATGTGCCCTTTTAGTCCGAAAAATTTTCCCTCTAGATGATTGGTTGGACAAAATAATTCTAACTAATCAGCTATTACGAAACTTTTCTGAGCTAAAAGGGCACCCCTGCGAGTCGGTGCAAATGCGCCTCATTAAAAAAATTCAATTAATTAATTCAATTAATTCAAGTGCTAAGCTATATTTTACTTCTGTTTCTGTAATGTATGTTATAAAATTTAAATCATTATAAGATTTGCAGTGAGACCATAATATGCTTACGTTTTGCTTGAGAAAAGTCGTATGTTTTATTGTGATAATTTTTATTACAATATATGGAATTTTGCGTAAATTGAAGCATACCATTCAAATGAGACTATGCAGCCTTGGGTACATACTGTAGAAGATGAATTTAGCAAAACTGATGAATTTTCCTCAAATCTCTTTTCCATCGTGTTTTTTTTTTTAACTGAGTAAATAGAGCCAAAAAGTTGTTCTTTAGAGTCCAGTTAGAAAAAAGAGGAAAGCAATGAATAACACTGCTTGCATTTTCATAATTTTTTTTTTTCTAGATGTCCTATCCCTTTTGAGAAAACAAAATGATAGGAGTAGGCTTTCAATATACTTGCACATAGAAAGAAATTTACAATAAGAGTAGCTTTGGAAATGACAATATATATCATTCCACGTTGAGAATGTATATCGTTTTATGTCATTTCTTTAAGAAGGATTCATGAATCTGACGATGACATATTAAAAGACATAATGACAATGGTTTCTCCATTGGAATCATCAGAATAGAAAGATACAAGGACGGAAGAAATTTTAGCAATGCTGCGTATTGATCATACAAAAATGACTCAAGTAACTAATGTGCAAATCTCATGAAGCAGTTCCC
>NC_090725.1:124147436-124149936 GCF_036898095.1 Palaemon carinicauda | reverse complement strand
AAAGAATATTAGTCAAATTAGAAAATTAATCTATATCTTCAGCTTTGGAAAGATATAATTTTATATCATATCCTCTTCACGTTATATCATTCAAAAGCTGAGATTGCATCTGCTAATGAATAGAATACAGCTGTAATTCAAGTTGTAATAATCATCAACATCTTGTTCATTAGAATTAGGGGTCTCTCTCTCTCTCTCTCTCTCTCTCTCTCTCTCTCTCTCTCTCTCTCTCTCTCTCTCTCTCTCTCTGTCCACATGTCGTCTTTTAATATGAGAAGTTTCCTTCAACGACTTCTCCTCAAGGGACCAATAATTGCTTGGTGTTCCCTTACTTCGCTTGGGGTTTATAAAAGTGTTATGAATTTCGTTAGTATCTTTGAATAGTATTTTATGCTTCGGCTCTTGGATCATGCATTTCCCAATCTCATTTTCTTAGGTTTGGATCGGTTATTGAAACAATAACTTGAATGCTTTAATGCCTAAAATTATCTCACACAAAATTCTAGTTTAATGATTTGACCCACAATATTTTTTAGTAAGAAAATGCATACGTTTGGGTGTAGAGGACGTTTTAGAAATCATAATCAAACAAGAACAACAACTACTATAGTTAAAATCATATGATCTCATTGATATATATGCTATTCTAATTTTATCTTTTCCTATTACTAATTTCACAACTGTTGTTCGATAATATGTTATTTATACTTCATATATTTTGAAAGCTAAATCGACTTTTCAAGTTAGTCGGTACATGCATTGTTCAAACTGCAAAAAGGCGTTACTCATTTAACAATCATAGAAAACAGAATATATATAATAGCCATATCTCTATCTTCAACAGGTAAATAACTCATCGTATGTATTCCATATTCAGCGAAACCATTGCTCTTTCAAATAACTCATTCCATAGTAGACATTTTATTAACACATATCTTTAAAGGTTCATTTCACGAAGAGGAAGATAGAATGATACTTTTTCTTAATTGAAGAGAAATATGTAACATGATCTACTCAATTGAAAACACTTTCTATATCTAAGAAGTTTTTATTTAAATCTTCATTTCTCTGAAAAAGAGACACAAGATAATCGTTTTAGTAATTGAACTTATATTTTCAGTTTTGCATATATACAATTATACTTAAAGGATATGACTGTTTATTGAAGCTTCTTGCTTAATTTTCAAATATATTCTCTTCACATCTTATCATTCAGAATACTTTTACGAACATTTGAAGACTGATAAGAAGACGTCATATTTTGAACCCGTCCGGTAATAAATAGAATATAGATTTCATCTAGGTTGTAATTATCACTAACATATTTTTCATTACAAACGAGGACTCTCTCTCTCTCTCTCTCTCTCTCTCTCTCTCTCTCTCTCTCTCTCTCTCTCTCTCTCTCTCTCTCTCCACATTACGTTCATCACCGCTTTCAACATTACAAGTTTCCCTCATCGACTTCGCCCCAAGAACCAGTAATTGATCCAGGTTCCTTCGCTTTGCTTGTGATTTGTGAGTTCTATTAGAATAAAATAAATAGCATCCTACTCTCCGGGTCTTGGATTATATCATCCATAGATATATATGGGTGGGTAGGGGAATTACTGATAAGTGAACAGATAAATAATATTATATCAATTACAATAAAGAACACTTAAATTCGCATATCAATTCTTCATAAACAGTTTTGCTTGGAAAAAACATTCCATTTTACGTGTAAATGGCTTGAATCATTTCAAAATATTGGAAACTGTGTAGAAAAAACTGCTTTAGTTAATTTTAGTAGTGCTGGTTGTTATATTTGCCTTTAAAATTTTGTATGGAGAAATTCCTAATTTTCCCGTTTTAGTAATTTACTGCCTCTACTTACTTACAAATTAGTCAATACAGGCAATAAATGAAATTCGAAAAAAAAGACACTTAACAATCAAAGAAAATATTCTAAACATGTTTGTTTTTAACAAAACCATCTCCATTTTTACCCCCTAAATATTTTTTCTATATACATTCAATTTCCGAAGAAAACTATTCTTTCGCTTTATTCACTTATAAAGTAATTTTACTAACAGATCACTTTAAAATTATTTGCATAAGTAACCAATAGAATTTTTTGGGGGGAGAAAGCAAATTGCTCTAAATATATAATCTATGCAGATGGAAACACTATATGTAATTTGAATTACTCCTTCTCTATCATTTCTAATTGAAGTGAAGAAGCAACCAAAAGTCATAGCATTGGTAAATGGAATGTTACACTAATTTATATTCTCAATTTTATCATATATATCAATTTGAGTAATTGCACTTGCAACGGCTTTTAGACCCGCTCCTCTAAGGTTCAATTACATTATCTTCACTTTCTATCCTTCAAAATATCACTTCGAAAACTTGAAGATATCGGCAGGAGGACACATCGTGCATCACCCCAATCGTTGATAAATTGAATTTAGATTTCATCCAGGTTGTAATTATCATGAACATTTATTTCATTTCAGCC
>NC_090725.1:124123329-124125829 GCF_036898095.1 Palaemon carinicauda | reverse complement strand
GGGCACCCTCTTCTATCTAATTCCTCTTCTTTTTGTTTTGTTAAATTTCTTATAGTTTATATAGGTAATATTTATTTTAATGTGGTTATTGTTCTTGGAATATTTTATTTTTCCGTGTTTCCTTTCCTCACCGGGCAATTTTCCCTGTTGGGGCCCCTGGGCTTATAGCATCTTGCTTTTCCAACTAGGGTTGTATCTTAGCAAGTAATAATAATAACAACTATCGGTGGAAGCAGAAAGGAAATCGTTTATCATTCATTCTCTGTTTACTAACGATACGAGAATAGCATCTTTAGACGGCTCTATTCGGAGACGAAGTTAAATTTGGAGAGATTTGAGGGGAAGGTTGATCGTTAGAATAGGGATTAGAAGAAAGGTCCTAGAATAGAACACCAATTTATCTTGAGCCAGATGAATATGAATCTATCCTCAGTATCGAAGATCTGGACGGATACTTGTAAAGCAAATTCTCCTTAAGGATTTGATTTCTCCAAGACCCCGAGATATTAATTCCCCAACTCAAGGAAATTCTGCCTTCTATTGTGAAGTGGGGATTCGTATTAATATTCTTGGAATAATTCTCCGTTATATCCACACTAAATAAAACTGTTCTAAATTGAACATCTGTTTACATATAGAATACTTGGATCTTAACCTTCGACCAAATTGAATGCGAAGCGATAGGGCAATAGAGAAAAAACATTTTGTCAAAATTAATCAGTAAACAATATTTTTCGTCACTGTCTCTTTCGTTTTACTTTTTCCCCTTTATTCTCCTCATTCTTTCTCTTCTCTCATGTGAAATTCTCATATATTTTCTTCTAACTCAGATATTCCAATTCGGATCTGTCCCTTCAACAAATCCTCTTCTTATCCCATCTTTATTTCAAGCGAAAGTTTCCTTTATCCTATTTTATATTAGTGAAGTTGTTAGTTTTTTATTAGAACTAATGATTATAGTCAGAGGCAGCATAAATGCCTATAGACATCTCTAGCATAAGTTCGAATAAGATAAGCAAATAGAATAAAGCCAGAAGATAGAAGCAATCAAATGAGAGATAATCAAAAGATTATATATCTCATACAATCATTATATAATATGAAATTGAGTTACTAGACGGATATATCATCAAGAAAAAATCCCATCTCGTAAAATGTCCATCTTTTCATAATAAGTAAATTGAGTCTTCAAATGATTAAAATGACTGATAAAACCAGTGGTGTAACAGGGATATTTTAGATTTCACTCTAAATAGTAGCTTTTCTTTTTTCTTAGTGGGAAATAAGTTGTGATGAAAACTGAATGCCATTTGGGATGTTTGCTTGAAACTCCTCGTTACAAATTCAACGTTTTCCCCTTACTGATTGCATACGAATTAGAAAACATGTAACTGTTAAAACATGATATCAATCCTTCGTTTAAGGGATACAGATGTTCGAAAAGAGATCTGATGGGCATTTAAGGATATACCAGCAACAGCAACATCAACAGCAACAAATACAGCCGTTTCTATTCCACTTCAGGGCAAAGGGCTCAAACATGTCTTAAATATTATCTTGGGTTTAGCCAGTTCCATCATCACTCTGGCCAGTGTTGATTGATATGTTTTTTTTTTTTTTTTTTTTTTTTTTTTTTTTTTTTTTTTTTTTTTTTTTTTTTTTTTTTAATCATTCACCACAAAACAAGCTAGAACGCTTTTGGTGATCATTTCAGTAAGCAAAACCTTTCACCACGTTAAGGTATTCCCACTCAGAAAGGGACCCAGGCACATACTCACAAATAAACAATGATATTTGTAAAGTAGATTCTTTGTCATCTGTTTAAAATACACCACTGTATAGAATATCTCACTTAGCGGGCACTTTCCTAAAAGGAGTAAAAATAGAAGCTCCCTTCCCATCACATCTCTTTTCCTCTCTTAATACCCCAGCAAAAGTCTCTCGTTTGACACCATTACCTCTCCCCTATGAGTACTCATAACTTCCTAAATATCTGTGAACTTGACCGAATTTGGTTTATAAATATCACCTCTCACATTTAACGGACTATTTCGGTCGGTTTAAATAATGTTTCTCCTTCATTTAACCTTTTGCATCAGTTTAAATATTATTTTGCGTTTTGTCTTGAGGGAGACCATTATTAGGCAGTATCATTCTTCTTTTCCTTTTCTACTTATGCGTTTGATGATATCACAATTTAGGCGAAGTGCGATGCTTTGCATGAAAGTGTAGCATACACTCTTTCTCTCTTCACATGTATCTTTCTATTTATCGATCTATCCTTTTGTAAATTTATTTCTATTTATCTAGGCGTCTATGTATCTTTCTTCAAACATTTTCATCAAAATATAAAGTAACATGAAGTCTAACATGAAATGATAAAAAATAAATATAATATAATATAAATAAATATAATTTGAATAAATATAATATGAATATAATATAATATAAATTTATAATTTATACCTAACAAGAAATATTGTAATCTATATATCTATCT
>NC_090725.1:124118329-124120829 GCF_036898095.1 Palaemon carinicauda | reverse complement strand
GCGAAAGAATAGTTTCTTCGGAAATTGAATGTATATAGAAAAAATATTTAGGGGGTAAAAATGGAGATGGTTTTGTTAAAAACAAACATGTTTAGAATATTTTCTTTGATTGTTAAGTGCCTTTTTTTTCGAATTTCATTATTGCCTGTATTGACTAATTTGTAAGTAAGTAGAGGCAGTAAATTACTAAAACGGGAAAATTAGGAATTTCTCCATACAAAATTTTAAAGGCAAATACAACAACCAGCACTACTAAAATTAACTAAAGCAGTTTTTCTACACAGTTTCCAATATTTTGAAATGATTCAAGCCATTTACACGTAAAATGGAATGTTTTTCCAAGCAAAACTGTTTATGAAGAATTGATATGCGAATTTAAGTGTTCTTTATTGTAATTGATATAATATTATTTATCTGTTCACTTATCAGTAATTCCCCTACCCACCCATATATATCTATGGATGATAAAATCCAAGACTCGGAGAGTAGGATGCTATTTATTTATTCTAATAGAACTCACAAATCACAAGCAAAGCGAAGGAACCTGGATCAATTACTGGTTCTTGGGGCGAAGTCGATGAGGGAAACTTGTAATGTTGAAAGCGGTGATGAACGTAATGTGGAGAGAGAGAGAGAGAGAGAGAGAGAGAGAGAGAGAGAGAGAGAGAGAGAGAGAGAGAGAGGGAGAGAGTCCTCGTTTGTAATGAAAAATATGTTAGTGATAATTACAACCTAGATGAAATCTATATTCTATTTATTACCGGACGGGTTCAAAATATGACGTCTTCTTATCAGTCTTCAAATGTTCGTAAAAGTATTCTGAATGATAAGATGTGAAGAGAATATATTTGAAAATTAAGCAAGAAGCTTCAATAAACAGTCATATCCTTTAAGTATAATTGTATATATGCAAAACTGAAAATATAAGTTCAATTACTAAAACGATTATCTTGTGTCTCTTTTTCAGAGAAATGAAGATTTAAATAAAAACTTCTTAGATATAGAAAGTGTTTTCAATTGAGTAGATCATGTTACATATTTCTCTTCAATTAAGAAAAAGTATCATTCTATCTTCCTCTTCATGAAACGAACCTTTAAAGATATGTGTTAATAAAATGTCTACTATGGAATGAGTTATTTGAAAGAGCAATGGTTTCGCTGAATATGGAATACATACGATGAGTTATTTACCTGTTGAAGATAGAGATATGGCTATTATATATGTTCTATTTTCTATGATTGTTAAATGAGTAACGCCTTTTTGCAGTTTGAACAATGCATGTAACGACTAACTTGAAAAGTCGATTTAGCTTTCAAAATATATGAAGTATAAATAACATATTATCGAACAACAGTTGTGAAATTAGTAATAGGAAAAGATAAAATTAGAATAGCATATATCAATGAGATCATATGATTTTAACTATAGTAGTTGTTGTTCTTGTTTGATTATGATTTCTAAAACGTCCTCTACACCCAAACGTATGCATTTTCTTACTAAAAAATATTGTGGGTCAAATCATTAAACTAGAATTTTGTGTGAGATAATTTTAGGCATTAAAGCATTCAAGTTATTGTTTCAATAACCGATCCAAACCTAAGAAAATGAGATTGGGAAATGCATGATCCAAGAGCCGAAGCATAAAATACTATTCAAAGATACTAACGAAATTCATAACACTTTTATAAACCCCAAGCGAAGTAAGGGAACACCAAGCAATTATTGGTCCCTTGAGGAGAAGTCGTTGAGGGAAACTTCTCATATTAAAAGACGACATGTGGAGAGAGAGAGAGAGAGAGAGAGAGAGAGAGAGAGAGAGAGAGAGAGAGAGAGAGAGACCCCTAATTCTAATGAACAAGATGTTGATGATTATTACAACTTGAATTACAGCTGTATTCTATTCATTAGCAGATGCAATCTCAGCTTTTGAACGATATAACGTGAAGAGGATATGATATAAAATTATATCTTTCCAAAGCGGAAGATATAGATTAATTTTCTAATTGGACTAATATTCTTTTCGGGTTGTTCCTTTAATAATAATAATAATAATAATAATAATAATAATAATAATAATAATAATAATAATAATAATAATAATAATAATAATAATAATAATAATAATAATAATAATAATAATAATAATTTCAAACATTTTGATAATAATAAGAGATGTGGATGAAATCATTTACACTATACAGATACGTTCCTTTTAAGAAGAATATACTGTATAAGCATAATATTATCCAATTTTACTCATCGAAGAATAAAGAAGGTTGGGAAAAAAGTTTTGTTGTTGAACCGGCTTAACAAGTAATCCAACTTTTGCTTTAAATATTTGGGGCTATTTAAAACTATGATACGATAATTTTGCTAATCTATTTTATCTTTTAGAATTTTTATTTTATCAAAACTATGAAATAACTTATATCGAGAATATTTTATTAGTTAAAGTTCAGCTCCAGAACTATTTGACTGAATCTCACACAATTTGGTAGG
>NC_090725.1:124110829-124113329 GCF_036898095.1 Palaemon carinicauda | reverse complement strand
CTAACGATTTGTATCTGATGTCTTAAAATAATGATAGGTATTCTCATTTTTTTTTTAATGAGGCGCATTTGCACCGACTCGCAGGGGTGCCCTTTTAGCTCAGAAAAGTTTCGTAATAGCTGATTAGTTAGAATTATTTTGTCCAACCAATCATCTAGAGGGAAAATTTTTCGGACTAAAAGGGCACATCTGCGAGTCAGTATAAACGCGCCTCATTAAAAAAAAAAGGAAAAAAATCGTAGTGATTTTTTTCAGCGAAAAAAAAAAAAATATTTTGATATGTTTCTATCATGTCTGCGAAGAAAATAAATATAATGAAAATCAGAGAACACAAAACAATACGTCGCTCTACACGAAACAAAAAAGTCTTTTTACACGTGTGTAAAAGCTGACAAAATATATAAAACATCAAAATGTACTATTTTGAGTTTAAATGTTTAAAGGCCTCTCATGAATATCCGAACCAAGGGACAGGACAATGCCCATGAGACTGTCGATACATACATATAAGCATCCAAGCTCCTTCTCCGTCAAGCTAGAACCAGGGGTACCAAGCATTGGCTGCTGATGACTCAGCAGGTCGACTTATAGGCTCCCCCAATTCCTCGATCCCTAGCTCGCAATGATGATGAGGTTGCAGACACTAGAAGAAAGTGTTGAACCCCTGTTCGACAGATTGCCAGGCAGAGACGTTTCAAATAAGTTGCCAAAACCCTTGAAAGAAAATCAACCCAGTCAATGAAAATACAACCTTGATGGAGGTAATCGAGCCTCTATGGTGGCTGTGTGTGATCCTGATAAAGCCATTTATTGAAACGAAAGAACTTTTATCTGTGAAAATCAAGTTTTTATTTCACTTTTTATTTTTAGATCTAGACTGAAGTATCGACGACATTCTTGGAGAATATTAAGTTTTCTAATATGATATAATTGTAGGACTTGTACATAAGACTTACGTACATAGCTTTAAAATTTTGATGATTATTCGTTATAGCTATTTAATCCGAAGTGTACGTTAAGAACCATCCATTTGATTTATACATGTAGTTTACACATAGAGGATCTAGTTACTATGTCTTCAAGTTCCAAGTTCGCAGATTTAAAGAGCTTTAAATAAACATCTAATGTTTAGGTCTATATTTTGACAGAAAGTCACTAACAAAAGTTTTGTATCGTAATTCTTCAATACTACAATAGAACTTTTAGTTTCAGTGATCTTTAGTATAGAGCATCGCTGATATCCGTTAGAGGTAGTAAGTTGGCCAGGGCACCAGCCACCCGTTGAGATATGCGCTAAAGAGATAATGGATCCTTTGACTGGTCAGACAAGACTACATTGGATCCTTCTCTCTGGTTACGGCTCATTTTTCCTTGCTTACACATACACCGAATGGTCTGGCCTATTCTTTTCCCATTTTCCTCTGTCCTCATACACCGGACAACACCGAGATTACCAAACCTTTTTTTTTTTTTTTTTTAACCCAAGGAGGTAATTACTGTGCTGTAACTGTTCGGTGGCTACTTACTTCTTGATAAGGGTAGAAGAGACTCTAGCTATGGTAAGCAGCTCTTCTAGGAGAAGGAAACTCCAGAATCAAATAATTGATCTCTAGTCTTGGGTAGCGCCAGAGCCTCTCCACTATGATCTTCCACTATCTTTGGTTAGAGTTCTCTTGCTTAAGGGTACACTTGGGCACGCTATTCTATCTTGTTTCTCTTCCTCTTGTTTTTTATGAAGGTTTTATAGTTTATATACGATGTATCTAATTTAATGTTGTTAATGATCTTAATATATTTTATTTTGATTGCTATTACTTCTCTTGTGATTTATTCATTTCCTTGTTATCTTTTCCTCACTGGGCTATTTTTCCCTGTTGGGACCCTTTGGCTTATAGTATCTTGTTTTTCCAACTAGGTTTGTAGCTTAGCCAGTAATAATAATAATAATAATAATAATAATAATAATAATAATAATAATAATAATAATAATAATAATAATATCTTATAAAGTTTATATAACAATTCTGTACTTAATTCTTGTTAATGAAGTTAATCTATATAATATGTATTTAATGTATTATGTAACGAGGATCTGTTAATTGCCCCAGTTAGTTTTATCCACATTTGTCTTTATTTGAAGAGCTTTAAACTTTTAGATGTTTAAATCTTTTTGTGTTGATTTATCAACTAATTCTCATTTTTTTTCTCAGATCCCAGGACTGTTATGAATATATACTATTTACGTATATATTATATATAACCTAAACAGATAATATCGGCTGCAGATCCTGCTGCTTCATCTAACAAAAAAACTAATCCTTATGAATCACACTGAAACCCGTCTATTATTATAAGTATTAGCGCTAAATAGATGGAAATGAAAAATTATAAACTATCGTTGTTCATTTCTGTACTGAAAATATCGCCAATGTTTATTTTATCATTGAGATTTCTAATATAGATTGAGAATTTTGACCATTTTTTTTACCATCCATTTTCA
>NC_090725.1:124100829-124105829 GCF_036898095.1 Palaemon carinicauda | reverse complement strand
TTGGAGAGGCGGTCAAGCCACTGAACGTATTTAGAGTGATTATTTCTATTTAATTAATTCAGGATGCATTATTTAGATGGTGAAGAAGCTGAGGTAGCGAATTTTTTGGCTAGTGTTAACTGGGAAAAGGATCTATTTAAACTAAAAAGGGATCAATTGTGGTTGATTGCAGAGTTCTTGGATTTAAGTTTGTCCACTGAGGTTAAAAAGGGACCGTTTTTATTTGAGGTCTTGAAGGCCGCTAAGATATATAGAGAGACTCTTGATAGGAAGGATGTTCTGGAAAGTAGTAGGCTGGATGAGAGTGAGCCTGAGGAGGTGGAGGAATTAGAAGGTGAAGGTAAAGAAAATTCTATTGATAATGGTGATGACCAATTGGAAATTTTGAAAGCAAAAACCAAGATGAAGGAACTGGAGTTTAGAGCTCTACAACTTAGAGCCGATGAAAGGGCAAAAGAGAGAGAGCATGAAATTGAGGTACTTAAATTAAAGATTAAGTTGAATCAGGGAAATAATGGTAGCAATAATAATTCTAGTGTTGATGAAACAAGGTTTAATATGTTCGCTGCGTTAAAACTGGTACCACACTTTTCCGAGGAGGAGGTTAATGAGTTTTTTGTGTTATTTGAAAAAATTGCTAAGAAGCTTGCCTGGCCAAAGGATATGTGGACGACATTAGTTCAGTGTCGTTTGGTGGGTAAAGCTCAAAGGGTCTATAATAATCTTAGTGACGATCTCTCCGCGGATTACGACACCGTAAAAAGTATTGTGCTGAAAGCGTATGATTTGGTGCCTGAAGCATACAGGCAGAAGTTTCGTAATCTGCGGAAGGATCTTGACGTTACTTATGTTGAGTTTGCTCGAAAGAAAGTTCAGTTTCTCGATGACTGGTTGAAATCCAAAGAAGTAGACAATTTTGTTAAACTGAAAGAGCTGCTTCTGGCAGAAGAATTTAAGAGGAACGTGAGTCGTGACTTGCGAATTCATTTGGAAGAGTTGAAACTAGACTCCATTCAGGAAATAGCAATTGCTTCCGACGAGTATGCACTTACCCATCGGGAGGAACCCCTTAGGAAAAGAATTAATCAGGATAGGTTCTTCCCCCATGAATATAATACACATAGTAATAATCGTCAGTCTTCTAAAGGAACATCAAGGTCAAATAAAGACGGGTCAGAAAAACATTCTAATGAAGACAGAGGTGTAAGCGACTCTCGTAGTTTCGTAAACAGTAGTAGATCGGTTAATGGTGGTGGTAGTAGTGGTAGAAATTTTGGTAGTAGTAGTAGTGTGAAGTGTTATTGGTGCCACAAGACGGGGCACGTAAAGGCTAATTGTTACGGTTGGAAAAACTTTAAGGAGAGGAGGTCTAATCCAGTAAACATTGTTGTAGCTGAAAAAACGACAAACGTAAACCAAAGTATGGAACAGGAAAAGTGACTAAAATTTAAGAGGTACATTTCTGACGGATCTGTGTTTGTTGGTAACAATAAAAGAACAAAGGTTTGTTTAAAGGTATTACGGGACTCTAGAGCAGCACAGTCTCTCATATTAAAAACTGCTGTTCCAAAGGATTTTGTATTTTCTAATAATGAATTTGTGGTGTTGGGTGGTTTCCCGAACTCTATTACGTCTTGTCCTTTAGAGAAGTTTGATATTCACACCAAGTATTTTAAAGGGACTGCTAAGCTGGCTGTGGTAGACAGTTTGCCAGTTCCCGGAATTCACCTTCTTTTAGGGAAAGATTTGGCTGAAGGTGAAGGTGCAATTGATAATATATGTCCAATTTTGACTCTCCTGAATGTGACTTGTGAAGGCGATGAGATTGAAACTAATTTTTATAAGCCTGTCTCTGTAGTAACTCGGTCTAGAGCTCGGGAGATGGATCTCGAGGATGTTAACTTAGATTTATATCAAGTAGACAGACAAATGACTGACATGAGGACTGGTTGTAGTAATAAGAAAATCGTTAATTTGGATGACGTAAACTGGGACGCCAAGGCGTTCAAAATGGCACAGAGTAAGGAGTTTTCTAAATTAGAACTCTGCAATCCCGAGGATTTGGTGAAGCCAGTATTCGTCAAAGAGAAAGGTTTTCTCTACAGGTTGAGTAGGTCGGCTAATGCACCTGCCCATCAGGTAGAGTCGTGCAGACAATTGGTTGTTCCGAAAAGGTACCGAAATAAATTAATGTATTTAGCACATGAAAATTATTTGTCGGGACATTTTGGTGTTAGGAAAACCTTTCAAAAGGTGGCTGAACATTTCTTTTGGCCTGGGATGCGTAAAGACATTAAGAGACACGTATTATCTTGTGATGTGTGCCAGTTGGTGGGGAAACCTAACCAGAAAATACCCAAGGCTCCTTTATTTCCTATACCCTCCGTGGGCGAACCCTTTCGGGAAGTGATAATTGACATAGTGGGTCCCCTGCCACGGACGCGCGGTGGGAATCAATATATATTGTCTATGGTTGATAGAATGTCTCGCTTCCCTGAGGCTATCCCATTGAGGAGTATACGGTCCGAGAAGGTGGTTGAAGTGTTGGTTGGTTTCTTTACCCGATTTGGTTTTCCTAAGGTAATTCAGAGTGACTGTGGCACTAATTTCACGAGTAGGTATTTTGAAAGGAAAATGAATGAGTTTGGTATTAAACACGTGAAGTCTGCACCGTATCACCCGGAAAGCCAAGGCCAGGTGGAAAGGTTCCACCAAACCTTGAAGTCTGTGCTAAAAAAATTTTGTTTTGAGACTGGGAATGATTGGGATAAGGAATTACCTTATGCATTGTTTGCAATACGATCGATCCCCAATGAGTCAATGGGTCTCTCTCCTTTCCAGCTTATTTTTGGTCACTGTGTTCGAGGCCCTTTGGATGTAGTGAGAGAACACTGGGAAGGAGAGACTCCCGAAGTTAATGTATTGGATTATTTTTCAGATTTGCAGGAGAAATTGCTTAGAGCACGGTCATTTGCTCAGGAACATTTGGCGAAAGCCCAGGCCTCGATGAAATCTAAGTATGACGTTAAAACACGAGATAGGGTTTTTAATGTAGGTGACAAGGTGTTGGTTTTACTTCCTATGCCTGGCAATCCCCTGAAAGCGGAATTCTCAGGTCCGTGGAAGGTTCTGAAGAAAATTAACAATGTAAATTACCTGATTGAAACTCCTGATAGGAGAAGAAAAACCCGTATTTGCCATGTTAATATGATGAAATCTTTTATTGACAGATCTGTAGAAGAATCTGTAGTACCTATTTCTGTAGTTAATGTCGAAAATGAACAGTTCATGGGCGATAAATTCGCGGTTAGCCCAAGTGGTTTGGAAAATAATTCTGATGTTTTAAATAATTTGAATACTAAATTTCAGCACTTAGATGCAGAAAAAGCTGCACCTCTAATTAATTTAATTAACGAATACAAAGATCTCTTTCAGGATGCACCTGGTAGGACCCATATTTTGCAACACGACGTTGATGTTGGGGAGGCTCCGCCTATTAAGCAATGTCCATATAGACTGAACCCCCTCAAGAGAGAAATAGTCAGTAAGGAAGTTAAATACATGCTTGACCATAACCTCATTAAACCGAGCTGCAGTCCTTGGAGCTCCCCGGTAGTTTTGGTTAGGAAGGAGGATGGTCAGCCTAGGATGTGTTTTGACTACCGCAAGGTCAACTCTGTAACAAAAACGGACTCGTACCCCTTGCCCAGGGTGGAAGACTGTATAGATAGAGTGGGATCTGCTCGTTATATGAGTAAATTTGACCTGTTAAAAGGATATTGGCAGGTTGGTCTTACACCCCGGGCAAGGAAAATATCAGCCTTTGTGACGGGTGACGGCCTCTATGAATGTGAGGTGATGCCATTTGGCATGAAGAATGCCGCCGCTACCTTCCAGAGGCTGATGAACTTTATTACATGTGAACTGGAGGGTTGTGTGATATATATTGACGACCTTGTGATTTACAGTGATGATTGGAAAACTCATCTTAAGAGGATAAGAGCGCTGTTCGAGGTGCTGAGGAAGGCTGGTCTGGTGATAAATTTAAAGAAGAGTGATTTTGCTCAAGCAAAAGTGGTTTATTTAGGACATGAAATTGGCTTGGGTAAGATCGCTCCTAAGAGAGCGAATGTTGAGGCAGTTACAGCCTTCCCAGCTCCTCGAAACAAGAGAGGTATTCGTAGATTTTTGGGTCTAGTTGGTTATTATAGGAAGTTTATCAAGAATTTTTCTGACCTTGCTAATCCCTTAACAAATTTGTTAAAGAAAGATGTAAAATTTATGTGGAATAACGAGTGTCAGGATGCATTTGAAAAATTGAAAGGTACTTTAATAACCTATCCTTTGTTACGTTCTCCCGATTTTTCCTTGCCTTTTTGTTTGGCTACAGATGCCAGTGACACAGGTTTAGGTGCTGTCTTGTTGCAGGAGGGTGCAAATGGCACCTCGCATCCAGTCGCCTACTTTTCCAAGAAGTTGTTACCGGCAGAGAGACGTTACTCAACAATTGAGAAAGAGGCTTTATGCTTGGTGAAAGCCATCATACATTTTGAAGTGTATTTATCTTCCTCAGCATGTCCAATAAAGGTCTTTACAGATCATAATCCCTTAATTTTTATTAATAAATTTAAAGATAAAAATCAGCGTATTTTGCGCTGGAGTCTTTTACTCCAAGAATATAACCTTTTTATTTGTCACGTGGCTGGAAAAGACAACGTAGTCCCTGATGTTCTTTCCAGGACATTCGGTAATGAAAATGATGAGGTGGCAATCCAAGAGTAGTTTTGTAATGGTAAAAGACTCTGCATCAATCACATTTAAGCAATTTTTTTTTTTTTTTTTATTTGTTGTTTTCTTGTCCGGTGTTGGGAAGATTTCTTAATATAAGTTTGAGTTTGACATTATCTATATATAATCTTTGAGTGGATATTAATGTTTAAGGATAATGGTTTTGGTTTATGAAATATTTGTTTTTGATATTTGCATTTACTTTTGTGCAC
>NC_090725.1:124073709-124095329 GCF_036898095.1 Palaemon carinicauda | reverse complement strand
TAAAGAGTCAACAAACAATGGAAATCATGGGACAGACGAGGAGTTACAGACGAAAATCAAGCGAAATCAGGAGAAAAAGTTAAGGAAAATGGAGCAATTCCGAAAAAAAAAACTCCGTCTTTATTTTGACGACTTTCACAAGGAAACATTTGCCAGGAGACACTTACGGAAAAACAATAGCGGGCTGGAAAGCGAAAGAGAACACAAAAGGACAGGGTACCTGAAAAGGATAAAAAAAAGAAACGAGGGGAGAGAAACTGTGACTGAATGGAAGGAATAAATAGGAAACAACATCTGGACAAAAGTATATGACAAAGTTTTAAAAGTCGAAAGTAAATGCTCTATTTAAATCTTCTAAAAATTATTCCAAAAATGCGAGAAATAATAACATTCAGAATAAGAAAATGAAAATGTCATAATCATAAAGCAAAAGAGTGAATAAAAAGCTAAAAAAATCATTAGACAAAAAGTCCCTATTTACCATGTACACCTATCTGGCCTGTTCTATCCTAATATTCATGTAGAGAGACCAAAAAAAGAGTAACTCTGGAACATTAAAATTATATTTATTTTTTTCTTCTTCCTGTTGTCCAGTCCTTTGAATTTAATAATATAAAGCGGATAAATTTTTCAGGATATTAGTAGTGTAATACTATTCTGACTGTTATCGTTACTTGAAGAGCACCACAAAGACATTGTCACGTCTACAAGTTTTGATATCAATAACTGATAATGAAGGACTGAAACAGACATGAATCTGGATTTATCGACATAAATTGATGAAGAAACAGTTAATTAAGACAAGGGATATCCATACTAGGTTGATTTGCTGTAAGCGATCAGATAGAAGTCTCCCACCATCACCAATCAGCAGTTGGCCAGCAGTGGCCAAACCCTATACATGAAAAAGGACATGTCTGGGGTCATTATCCTGTTGTTGAATTTAAGATAAAAACCAGCAAATATAATGCTTAAATATGTTTTTTGGGATGCAACCCTTTACTAACATACAACCAGTCCTTTGACGATATCTTACTTAAGACTTTTCAGAGCTCCAGGATCAGTATTACAAGCTAAAATTGATATCAAGGGGCATACATTTGAAGGAATATTGTGTTGATTGTCGAAAAAACTACTTTTATCTAAAATAAATAAAATAAAACCAGAAAATAAAATATATAGTGTATAAAATGTCAGAATTATACTTAATTTCAAAACCTACTGACATACCATATTCTAATCCAGAAAAAAAGATGAGAGAGAGAGAGAGAGAGAGAGAGAGAGAGAGAGAGAGAGAGAGAGTTCTGCCTAGGAAAAGAATACATTAAAATAGGGAAGCAAGTATATCAGAAAATTACATTAGGATTTAGAGATTTCCAGATAATGAAATACAAAGAATAACTAATACACAAACGAGCAATTAAGTAAACATATGTTATGGAGAGGGGAATGTCATAAAAAAACCATAAGTAAGAAGGAACGGTTATCTGAGAATCGTCTTTGTCTGCTACCAGATGAATTGAGGCTGTAATGTTAAACATAACACCTTCCTTCCCCCTCACGCTTCACCAACTGTTGTTCCCTCAAGCATTTCCGCAAAGTTACTTTAAGGTTCATTTGTAATGGAGAAGACATATTCATATGAGAAACTAAGATGGGGGATGAGGCACACCTATACACACACACAAAGAGAGAGAGAGAGAGAGAGAGAGAGAGAGAGAGAGAGAGAGAGATAAAAAGTTATCTGGCATCGAGAGAGAGAGAGAGAGAGAGAGAGAGAGAGAGAGAGTAGAAATTATCCAGAAATATACGAAACGAAAACACTAAGAAATATTATATATGAACTACATGCGAATACTAGCAAGTTTGAATCTCTTGATTTTTTCCTCTATGAATTCTAAAGTTACTTTGCCTTTTAAATTTATAATATCCTTGCATTAATTATCCTTCTTCATTTTTATATGAATACGTAAAGAATTTCTTGGTGCAGGCAAAAAAAATAAAGTTAATATGAAAATAAGAGGACTGTCATTTGAATTTAGATGGAGAATTTGAGTTTAAATGATGATCGATAGATGGCAAGGATTTAAAAAACATACTTGACAAGATACAATAAACTCTAAGACCCAGTAACCGGAGAAGTTAAAATAATATAAGATGGGAATTGAAAGGTAGAAAAACCATCGAAATTAATAAACAGAGAGAGAGAGAGAGAGAGAGAGAGAGAGAGAGAGAGAGAGAGAGAGAGAGAGAGAGAAGAAGAAGAAGAAGAAGAAGAAAGAAGAAGAAGAAGAAGAAGAGAAGAGGAAGAGGAAGAAGGAGATGAAGATGAAGAAGAAACCGTATGATAAGAAAAGGACGTGGGGAGGACAAGTTTGAGAAGAAATAAAGTAGAAAGAGATAAAGGTGGTAAAGTAGGCAACAAAATTTGAAGAAAGGAGAAAGAAAGAGCCAAACCCAAACACGACGCAGTGGGCCGTTTGCAAAATTTTATTACGACGTCAGAGAAGACTTTTTCGAGTAAATTTTTCAAGACAACTTGTGTGGACTACACGACTTGACGCTCTTCGCCTGTTTTAGCTTTATGAAACATGCAATTCAAACTTCACGTTATAAAATAACAAGAAGGGCCGGCCCGGCCGAGTCTCCTCTGTATTTCCTCAGAGCCGTGTCATCTTTTTGTATTCAATGCTTTAAAAGAAATACAATTATTTTCGGACGTTTTGTTTCCTTACTTAATTATTCCATATCAACTAATTCCCCAAATTAACAATTCTTGCCCTCTACCTGACGTGTTAAGTTATCTATTGTTTTCATTCTTTGCTAGTTTTTTTAGTGTCATTACTGGAAGAATCATAGAGTTTGAGATAATACTGTAATGATATTACTATAATGACATGCCAAAGGTTTCCAAGTCAATTCTTGGTCATATTAACTGCTGGTACATTATTTTGAAATTTCCAAAGTCTACTTTTAGTATCATCAACAACACTTAAATATTGGTCAAAACGTTAATGAAAGCTTTGGCGATTAAAGAGAAACGATCTAACCTCTTTTGTGAGGATTACTGTAAATTTTCAAAACGTACCCAGATACTTTTTTCTTTCTTTACAGACACGCGCGCACACACACAAACCAAGAAAGAGAAGCATCTATAAATTTAGCGGAACGGGCCAGCGCAATCTCTTATTTACATAATCTAACAAAAGAGACCATTACTGGAACTTTATATAGAATCTGCAAAGCTGTACCTTACGAGACTGAAAGTCAGGTGGCAGCGGTGGCTCACGTGGGAGCCATACCTATAAACAAAGATCATGGCTAACACACCGGGCCACATAAACTGGGAAATAACAATGGCCAAACGAGAGAATAAAAGGAAGCAAATGCCTCTCGTATCGGTACTCCAGTGACATGAAAGGACGCCCATTATATTCGGGATAATAAACAAGGGAAAATAATGTAAAAGGGACTTCGGCCTTTTGATCGGCGTAATATTAGAATCAACCCATTAAGAACACCGTAAACTTTAAGTATTTAATGTATAAGCCTGAGTAAGAATTAGCAGAACTTGTAAAAACTACCGATATATATTTATAGTAACGCCATTGGCACGGTAAACTGAAAAATATGGGCGAAAATCAGACCATAAGAGACTGATTACAACACAAACAATCATAAATAAATAGCAAAACTTTTGCAAGAATAAAAACTGAAAATAAAAGACGGTAATATAATAATAACGAAAACTCATTAGGGTTCAGAATTGATTAATTCACGGTATTACCATGACAACAGAATGGAATTTTCCTCAGACGAAGTCCTTTTTCATTTGTTTCTGGTGATGATGACCTATGATGCTATGTAATTTTAGTCTTAATACGTTAACATAATCTTCCGTTTACTATCTCTAAAGGATATATCTTTTATTTTAAAATTTCATACAAAGAAATTAATATATTCTGAAATCTGCCAAGGAAAGAAATAAACGGAAACAAATTTACAAACACTTACACAAGACAAGCGTAAATAGAAGTACAATAATTTAGTCTTTCCTTATTTTCAGGACATATACATACGCACATATACATACAATATAATGTGCAAAGACATGTGCACACAAATAAGAGTATAAAGAAATGTAAACCCAAGCTCGTGCATGCGAACTCACAAAACATGAAAAATGAAACCCAAGATTATCTCTTCATTTCCACTTGACCTTCCAAAGACCCTTCCTAAGAGATTAACAAAAGGATCATCTTCCTTTTCATTTCCTTTGGACGTTTCCTAATCGCTTCCATCATTTTCATCGTCATTTACCACTGCCACTACTATTTCTTCAGGATCATTTCCTACGAAGACGAACTCCCTTCCGAAAACTTGACGAAGGTCGTACTAAGAGGATAAGTCACTACTTATCTTTCTCATTAATGATGCTGCTTAATTGGCCCTCTGTTTTTCCCGTTCCTCTTAATCACCTAATATTGGTAAACATATTCATTTGCACACCAATTACTGTATGCTATCTTCGGATAACAAAAGCTTTGTCTTTAACAGAATATTTCTTATACTCAATGTAGAACAATTATCAATAATTTCGACGGCGAGAATTTGGGGGTTTTGAGCCCTAAGGTCATAAAGCGTCAAGATAGAAAACCGTAAATGACAGTTTTACATACATACTTACATGCACACATACGTACATACATACATACATATATATATATATATATATATAAATATATATACATATATATGTATGCATATATATATGTATATATATATACATATATATATATATATATACATATATATATATAAATATACATATATATATATATATATATATACTGTATGTGCATGTGTGTGTGTTTGTGTGTACGCGCGCGCGTGTGTGTAGATGAGAAGACTGCAATCTTACCCTTGCAAACTTACAAAGAACCCGAAATGTTGGGCATTGCAGGTTCCACTCCCTCGAAAGAGGACACGAACACAGAGGTGAAAAAAAAATGTGTGTGTGTGTGTGTGTGTGTAATCTGAGATTAAGTTAACAAGAACTATAACTCTAACTTGTTGCTTTTTAGAATACGTTCTCTGGCCCCCCCCCCCCACCCTCCTCCAAATGAATCATAATCGAAAATAAGTGAAGATAGCGCTACCTCTAACCAATAGATCAACATGAAGGAGAAGAAACCCTAAGCTAATACATATATATGGAAAAGGATTAGAAAATACAAAAGCTTCCAGCTGAGAACATAAAAAAGTTTTCATTTATTCCAAAATTTCCATTCCATTAGAAAATGTGTCTGTCTCAGTCTCTCATTATTTCCGGAGGATGCAAGAGTTCGCAGAGGACGACGAGGCGGAGAGAGGGAGAGAGAGAGAGAGAGAGAGAGAGAGAGAGAGAGAGAGAGATATAAGGATGAAGAAAGAGGAAGATGGCACCTCATCCCCAAGGGTGCCATCAACACCGCCGTCATCTTCTCTCACGTCACTCGCAGAAGGGCTAAAGACGGGGATTTTTGTGTCACAGGCGGTCTTCTCACCGCCAGAAGCTGAGTTATTGAAATCCAAAGAGATGACAGAAAGCGCTTTTCTCATTTCCGGATTTGCCTATTTGAATCAAACGAGTGAGATCATGGTCGCAAGAATTATAAGAATTTTTATAACTATAATAATAAGGTTTTTGTTGTTATTGAAGATGAATAATGCTAAAAATATTAATAACTGTGACGATAATGACAAATTTTCAAGCATCTACTAAACAAAGTAATAAATTTAACAATGGAAAAAAAAAAAAAAAAAAAAAAAAGATAATAATTATAATAATAACTGTCTTAAGTGATGACAATGATAATGCTACAACTACTAATAATAATGGGGGATAGCTATGTATCTATCTGGCACAACAATATTATTGACTACTGTTATATTCATTTAGATATAGCATTTCAGAGACTACCGTACCTCAGTGGATACCTCAACGCCAAAGTACGGATTTCCCTAAACTTGATATCATAATATCATTAATTAGGCTATCACACTGTCGCGTCTCCCTCTTCCAACCCCATCCAAAGCATAAGTATGATTAATGGGTTTGGCTGGGTGCAGTGGGGATGAGATCTATAATAATCTTCTATCAAGGAAGAAGTTAAGGTGAATATAGTTGCCGAAATGGGTTGAGTCGCGGTAACTCACAGCATAAATAGAAGGATTACGAATAATAAAGGACCAATGCTAGCTTTAGATGTTGATAAATCTTATCATTTAAGCAGGAGGAGTTTGAAAGCCTTCAAGACTAAAATAGAGTCAATGCCAAATATAATGGGAGTTTCAGAGGATCCTTTACATACTCTATGTCCCCTTACTGGTCATCCATTATTCACAATTTACAAAACTTGTAAATCCTTGGGGGCCATTTATTTATTTTTTCATCCTTTCTTGTACTCAATATCATCTAATCTTATAAATTTGATAAAGGAGATTAACAGGAGTGCATCTTAAATCACATAAAATTAACTTCAATATGGTAAGGCTAAAAAAAAAAAAAAAAAAAAAAAAAAAAAAGAGTACCCTGTCTGGTGAGAGAGAAATATTTAAATTCAAATAAGGGTAGAAAAAAGAAAATACAATAATGTAGATAGCCAGTAACTGGGTACAACCCTTTAGCTAAGTTTCATTTTCCTGGATCACCCGTTGTTGATTGAAATGGGAAAATATCTCCAAACAAGGGGGAGGGAAGATAGAAAATCTAATAGAGAAGAAAACCAGAGAACAAAGCAGATTAATCTATCATTTCTATGAAACACTCAAGATTTCATTTTCTGAGATCCAGATATTTGCTTTCCATCTTGAATATACCCAATGGGTTTTTCCTTTTATTACTAATAGTAATAGATTTAATACTCTGTAACTTACTTGAATAAATGCTACTCAAATTTGAGAGAGAGAGAGAGAGAGAGAGAGAGAGAGAGAGAGAGAGAGAGAGAGATATGAGTGTGTGTGTACTTAATTCTTATGGTTTTAATCGCTTAAATAACTACTCTACATTGAAATGAAGCGGATTATGATAACACCAGAACTACACTTATCATGCAACATCTATACGCCTTTAAATAAAACTCCCTACTCATATAAAAATTACATTATACAATTGAAATAAAACAGGAATAATCTGGAGATCTGGCAAAACTTCTGCTAATACTAAATTGGGAAAAAGTAAGGTATTTCCTTAAACTGCTGTGGATTTTAAGAGAAATTAGACTAATCCTAATAGTCAGAGATCCCCAAGGTTGTCAGAAGGGGAAAGCCTAGAGTTAGAGGACAATGGTGTCTTTAAATACTTCATCAGGTATTGTGGACTAAGAGAGTGGTTCATTGAAAAGGTCATCGGTATCAAATGTCTAATAAGACCTGATATAATAGGGAATGCGTAAGTGCAGAGCGGAGTACAGAGAAACAAAATAATCCACTTATTTAATGATTTTATAAGAAAAAATGCTCCTGCCCCACAAAAAAAAAAAAAAAAAAAAAAAATGATAAAATAATTATCCATAAATGTAATATTTTCCCAAAGTAAAGATATTGACCTAAAACTCGCAAGATCTCCCCAACCTCTTAAAAGATGAGCCCAAGGTTCGTAAAATAATTTATAACTTCCTGAAAGGAACCATCCATAAGACCCCAAAAGTTCTCTTAAGTTTTCGATATGATTTCATTCAAAATCCTTTGGCAAGTCTTTCAAACGCACTTATGATTTTATCAGAAGTAACAAAATTCCCCTTTTAATTATAATAGAATCTTTCCTAACGTCTAAAAAATCTGATCAAACTTTCCAAAAAGACCTTTCAAGAAGTCATGGATTGAAAATGGCAGTTATCGTAAACTTTTCCATTCACGAAAAATCTATAAACATTTCGAATATCAACGTCTAAATAATATTCTAAGAAGGTTTACTTGGAGATTCGCTTTTCAATCAGACTAGTTAAAAACCTTTTTCCATTATGAAAAGATAATGCTCTAAAAGGTATATGTAAATGGCTTTGAATATTCTTTTCATTCAATTATCAAAATTCGCTTGGGTGAACGAAATGAAATTTTCATAAAATAGCTCGATGGGTCAGTTAACTGGATAATCGAAACTTTTCAGAGATCAGCAGTATGTCACCACATTAATCATTTTGACTAAGTTTAGTAAGGCTGGGCTAGTAAATTAACAATCAATCAATAATGTTATACATCAAAGGATGAAAATATACGCGTAAACATCGCGTTAGTCATAAGAGCCAAAAATACTTTTGTAGGAAAATAGTAAATAGGCAACCGGAGGTTATTCTCAGGGACCAGGCTTATGTAAGTCCACTGATCTGTTTAAAATAACTATCGTCCTTGCGGTTTACATTTAGCAGCACCCAGACTTTACTTCCGTTCAATTGCTATTATTAAGAAAAATAACAAAATCGTTTTGTTGCCGAGTGGGGAAAGTAATACTGTTCATCAGCTGTTCCGTATTTATGGGTCATGTAAGGTCTGCGTATTCTATAAACCTTGGGGTTATGCTTGTCTACGTTAAAGTCAAGAGATACTTCTGGGGCTTTTCAATCATGAACCTACATTCTTTTTATGTAAAAGTTATTCTGAATGAATGAAAAATATCGAATTTTGTTGTATTAGTCTCATAGTATTTATGCAAAAAGAAATAAAAAAATACTCAAGTTTTCAAGTTAGTTCTTACTGCTTCCAATCATATTGCTGCAAATACAAAATTGTTCCAAAAAGGAATATATGGACAAGCCTTTAAAAAATTTAGAATCCGGAAAATGACGCTTTATGCAGTAGACTATGGGAGTAGATTCAGAATTGTAGTCGAGGTCACAAAATTACAAACTCACGTAAGCAATACTTTCTACCAGTTTCCATTAGTTTTATAGAGACATTTGAGATCACACACGCTCTTATTGTAGTTGCAAAGTCTTTAGTATTTCATATATTTCATATTACCTGCGTACGAGCATGGGAAAATGAATATGATTCCAAACTGAAAGTTTACAAGATTGTATAGCTAACGCCTTCTCCAATCAATATGGGGTAGAAATCACGTCTATTGGTTAATGACCTAAATTCAGGATTCAAATATAAGAACTTTAAAAACTCTTAATCATACAACAAACGAGATAGAGAGAGAGAGAGAGAGAGAGAGAGAGAGAGAGAGAGAGTGTTTGTGCAATGATTGATGGCGAACATAATGTTTACAATAAACAAATTGAAAGAGGTTATGATTAATGAGGAGGACGGTGACTTACAAATGATAGAGAGAGAGAGAGAGAGAGAGAGAGAGAGAGAGAGATGTTGAATCCACCAAAAGTCCGATAAAGAGTCAACAAACAATGGAAATCATGGGACAGACGAGGAGTTACAGACGAAAATCAAGCGAAATCAGGAGAAAAAGTTAAGGAAAATGGAGCAATTCCGAAAAAAAAAACTCCGTCTTTATTTTGACGACTTTCACAAGGAAACATTTGCCAGGAGACACTTACGGAAAAACAATAGCGGGCTGGAAAGCGAAAGAGAACACAAAAGGACAGGGTACCTGAAAAGGATAAAAAAAAGAAACGAGGGGAGAGAAACTGTGACTGAATGGAAGGAATAAATAGGAAACAACATCTGGACAAAAGTATATGACAAAGTTTTAAAAGTCGAAAGTAAATGCTCTATTTAAATCTTCTAAAAATTATTCCAAAAATGCGAGAAATAATAACATTCAGAATAAGAAAATGAAAATGTCATAATCATAAAGCAAAAGAGTGAATAAAAAGCTAAAAAAATCATTAGACAAAAAGTCCCTATTTACCATGTACACCTATCTGGCCTGTTCTATCCTAATATTCATGTAGAGAGACCAAAAAAAGAGTAACTCTGGAACATTAAAATTATATTTATTTTTTTCTTCTTCCTGTTGTCCAGTCCTTTGAATTTAATAATATAAAGCGGATAAATTTTTCAGGATATTAGTAGTGTAATACTATTCTGACTGTTATCGTTACTTGAAGAGCACCACAAAGACATTGTCACGTCTACAAGTTTTGATATCAATAACTGATAATGAAGGACTGAAACAGACATGAATCTGGATTTATCGACATAAATTGATGAAGAAACAGTTAATTAAGACAAGGGATATCCATACTAGGTTGATTTGCTGTAAGCGATCAGATAGAAGTCTCCCACCATCACCAATCAGCAGTTGGCCAGCAGTGGCCAAACCCTATACATGAAAAAGGACATGTCTGGGGTCATTATCCTGTTGTTGAATTTAAGATAAAAACCAGCAAATATAATGCTTAAATATGTTTTTTGGGATGCAACCCTTTACTAACATACAACCAGTCCTTTGACGATATCTTACTTAAGACTTTTCAGAGCTCCAGGATCAGTATTACAAGCTAAAATTGATATCAAGGGGCATACATTTGAAGGAATATTGTGTTGATTGTCGAAAAAACTACTTTTATCTAAAATAAATAAAATAAAACCAGAAAATAAAATATATAGTGTATAAAATGTCAGAATTATACTTAATTTCAAAACCTACTGACATACCATATTCTAATCCAGAAAAAAAGATGAGAGAGAGAGAGAGAGAGAGAGAGAGAGAGAGAGAGAGAGAGAGAGAGAGTTCTGCCTAGGAAAAGAATACATTAAAATAGGGAAGCAAGTATATCAGAAAATTACATTAGGATTTAGAGATTTCCAGATAATGAAATACAAAGAATAACTAATACACAAACGAGCAATTAAGTAAACATATGTTATGGAGAGGGGAATGTCATAAAAAAACCATAAGTAAGAAGGAACGGTTATCTGAGAATCGTCTTTGTCTGCTACCAGATGAATTGAGGCTGTAATGTTAAACATAACACCTTCCTTCCCCCTCACGCTTCACCAACTGTTGTTCCCTCAAGCATTTCCGCAAAGTTACTTTAAGGTTCATTTGTAATGGAGAAGACATATTCATATGAGAAACTAAGATGGGGGATGAGGCACACCTATACACACACACAAAGAGAGAGAGAGAGAGAGAGAGAGAGAGAGAGAGAGAGAGAAGAGATAAAAAGTTATCTGGCATCGAGAGAGAGAGAGAGAGAGAGAGAGAGAGAGAGAGAGTAGAAATTATCCAGAAATATACGAAACGAAAACACTAAGAAATATTATATATGAACTACATGCGAATACTAGCAAGTTTGAATCTCTTGATTTTTTCCTCTATGAATTCTAAAGTTACTTTGCCTTTTAAATTTATAATATCCTTGCATTAATTATCCTTCTTCATTTTTATATGAATACGTAAAGAATTTCTTGGTGCAGGCAAAAAAAATAAAGTTAATATGAAAATAAGAGGACTGTCATTTGAATTTAGATGGAGAATTTGAGTTTAAATGATGATCGATAGATGGCAAGGATTTAAAAAACATACTTGACAAGATACAATAAACTCTAAGACCCAGTAACCGGAGAAGTTAAAATAATATAAGATGGGAATTGAAAGGTAGAAAAACCATCGAAATTAATAAACAGAGAGAGAGAGAGAGAGAGAGAGAGAGAGAGAGAGAGAGAGAAGAAGAAGAAGAAGAAGAAGAAGAAGAAGAAGAAAAAGAAGAAGAAGAAGAAGAGGAAGAGGAAGAAGGAGATGAAGATGAAGAAGAAACCGTATGATAAGAAAAGGACGTGGGGAGGACAAGTTTGAGAAGAAATAAAGTAGAAAGAGATAAAGGTGGTAAAGTAGGCAACAAAATTTGAAGAAAGGAGAAAGAAAGAGCCAAACCCAAACACGACGCAGTGGGCCGTTTGCAAAATTTTATTACGACGTCAGAGAAGACTTTTTCGAGTAAATTTTTCAAGACAACTTGTGTGGACTACACGACTTGACGCTCTTCGCCTGTTTTAGCTTTATGAAACATGCAATTCAAACTTCACGTTATAAAATAACAAGAAGGGCCGGCCCGGCCGAGTCTCCTCTGTATTTCCTCAGAGCCGTGTCATCTTTTTGTATTCAATGCTTTAAAAGAAATACAATTATTTTCGGACGTTTTGTTTCCTTACTTAATTATTCCATATCAACTAATTCCCCAAATTAACAATTCTTGCCCTCTACCTGACGTGTTAAGTTATCTATTGTTTTCATTCTTTGCTAGTTTTTTTAGTGTCATTACTGGAAGAATCATAGAGTTTGAGATAATACTGTAATGATATTACTATAATGACATGCCAAAGGTTTCCAAGTCAATTCTTGGTCATATTAACTGCTGGTACATTATTTTGAAATTTCCAAAGTCTACTTTTAGTATCATCAACAACACTTAAATATTGGTCAAAACGTTAATGAAAGCTTTGGCGATTAAAGAGAAACGATCTAACCTCTTTTGTGAGGATTACTGTAAATTTTCAAAACGTACCCAGATACTTTTTTCTTTCTTTACAGACACGCGCGCACACACACAAACCAAGAAAGAGAAGCATCTATAAATTTAGCGGAACGGGCCAGCGCAATCTCTTATTTACATAATCTAACAAAAGAGACCATTACTGGAACTTTATATAGAATCTGCAAAGCTGTACCTTACGAGACTGAAAGTCAGGTGGCAGCGGTGGCTCACGTGGGAGCCATACCTATAAACAAAGATCATGGCTAACACACCGGGCCACATAAACTGGGAAATAACAATGGCCAAACGAGAGAATAAAAGGAAGCAAATGCCTCTCGTATCGGTACTCCAGTGACATGAAAGGACGCCCATTATATTCGGGATAATAAACAAGGGAAAATAATGTAAAAGGGACTTCGGCCTTTTGATCGGCGTAATATTAGAATCAACCCATTAAGAACACCGTAAACTTTAAGTATTTAATGTATAAGCCTGAGTAAGAATTAGCAGAACTTGTAAAAACTACCGATATATATTTATAGTAACGCCATTGGCACGGTAAACTGAAAAATATGGGCGAAAATCAGACCATAAGAGACTGATTACAACACAAACAATCATAAATAAATAGCAAAACTTTTGCAAGAATAAAAACTGAAAATAAAAGACGGTAATATAATAATAACGAAAACTCATTAGGGTTCAGAATTGATTAATTCACGGTATTACCATGACAACAGAATGGAATTTTCCTCAGACGAAGTCCTTTTTCATTTGTTTCTGGTGATGATGACCTATGATGCTATGTAATTTTAGTCTTAATACGTTAACATAATCTTCCGTTTACTATCTCTAAAGGATATATCTTTTATTTTAAAATTTCATACAAAGAAATTAATATATTCTGAAATCTGCCAAGGAAAGAAATAAACGGAAACAAATTTACAAACACTTACACAAGACAAGCGTAAATAGAAGTACAATAATTTAGTCTTTCCTTATTTTCAGGACATATACATACGCACATATACATACAATATAATGTGCAAAGACATGTGCACACAAATAAGAGTATAAAGAAATGTAAACCCAAGCTCGTGCATGCGAACTCACAAAACATGAAAAATGAAACCCAAGATTATCTCTTCATTTCCACTTGACCTTCCAAAGACCCTTCCTAAGAGATTAACAAAAGGATCATCTTCCTTTTCATTTCCTTTGGACGTTTCCTAATCGCTTCCATCATTTTCATCGTCATTTACCACTGCCACTACTATTTCTTCAGGATCATTTCCTACGAAGACGAACTCCCTTCCGAAAACTTGACGAAGGTCGTACTAAGAGGATAAGTCACTACTTATCTTTCTCATTAATGATGCTGCTTAATTGGCCCTCTGTTTTTCCCGTTCCTCTTAATCACCTAATATTGGTAAACATATTCATTTGCACACCAATTACTGTATGCTATCTTCGGATAACAAAAGCTTTGTCTTTAACAGAATATTTCTTATACTCAATGTAGAACAATTATCAATAATTTCGACGGCGAGAATTTGGGGGTTTTGAGCCCTAAGGTCATAAAGCGTCAAGATAGAAAACCGTAAATGACAGTTTTACATACATACTTACATGCACACATACGTACATACATACATACATATATATATATATATATATAAATATATATACATATATATGTATGCATATATATATGTATATATATATACATATATATATATATATACATATATATATATAAATATACATATATATATATATATATATACTGTATGTGCATGTGTGTGTGTTTGTGTGTACGCGCGCGCGTGTGTGTAGATGAGAAGACTGCAATCTTACCCTTGCAAACTTACAAAGAACCCGAAATGTTGGGCATTGCAGGTTCCACTCCCTCGAAAGAGGACACGAACACAGAGGTGAAAAAAAAATGTGTGTGTGTGTGTGTGTGTGTAATCTGAGATTAAGTTAACAAGAACTATAACTCTAACTTGTTGCTTTTTAGAATACGTTCTCTGGCCCCCCCCCCCCCCACCCTCCTCCAAATGAATCATAATCGAAAATAAGTGAAGATAGCGCTACCTCTAACCAATAGATCAACATGAAGGAGAAGAAACCCTAAGCTAATACATATATATGGAAAAGGATTAGAAAATACAAAAGCTTCCAGCTGAGAACATAAAAAAGTTTTCATTTATTCCAAAATTTCCATTCCATTAGAAAATGTGTCTGTCTCAGTCTCTCATTATTTCCGGAGGATGCAAGAGTTCGCAGAGGACGACGAGGCGGAGAGAGGGAGAGAGAGAGAGAGAGAGAGAGAGAGAGAGAGAGAGAGAGAATATAAGGATGAAGAAAGAGGAAGATGGCACCTCATCCCCAAGGGTGCCATCAACACCGCCGTCATCTTCTCTCACGTCACTCGCAGAAGGGCTAAAGACGGGGATTTTTGTGTCACAGGCGGTCTTCTCACCGCCAGAAGCTGAGTTATTGAAATCCAAAGAGATGACAGAAAGCGCTTTTCTCATTTCCGGATTTGCCTATTTGAATCAAACGAGTGAGATCATGGTCGCAAGAATTATAAGAATTTTTATAACTATAATAATAAGGTTTTTGTTGTTATTGAAGATGAATAATGCTAAAAATATTAATAACTGTGACGATAATGACAAATTTTCAAGCATCTACTAAACAAAGTAATAAATTTAACAATGGAAAAAAAAAAAAAAAAAAAAAAAAGATAATAATTATAATAATAACTGTCTTAAGTGATGACAATGATAATGCTACAACTACTAATAATAATGGGGGATAGCTATGTATCTATCTGGCACAACAATATTATTGACTACTGTTATATTCATTTAGATATAGCATTTCAGAGACTACCGTACCTCAGTGGATACCTCAACGCCAAAGTACGGATTTCCCTAAACTTGATATCATAATATCATTAATTAGGCTATCACACTGTCGCGTCTCCCTCTTCCAACCCCATCCAAAGCATAAGTATGATTAATGGGTTTGGCTGGGTGCAGTGGGGATGAGATCTATAATAATCTTCTATCAAGGAAGAAGTTAAGGTGAATATAGTTGCCGAAATGGGTTGAGTCGCGGTAACTCACAGCATAAATAGAAGGATTACGAATAATAAAGGACCAATGCTAGCTTTAGATGTTGATAAATCTTATCATTTAAGCAGGAGGAGTTTGAAAGCCTTCAAGACTAAAATAGAGTCAATGCCAAATATAATGGGAGTTTCAGAGGATCCTTTACATACTCTATGTCCCCTTACTGGTCATCCATTATTCACAATTTACAAAACTTGTAAATCCTTGGGGGCCATTTATTTATTTTTTCATCCTTTCTTGTACTCAATATCATCTAATCTTATAAATTTGATAAAGGAGATTAACAGGAGTGCATCTTAAATCACATAAAATTAACTTCAATATGGTAAGGCTAAAAAAAAAAAAAAAAAAAAAAAAAAAAAAGAGTACCCTGTCTGGTGAGAGAGAAATATTTAAATTCAAATAAGGGTAGAAAAAAGAAAATACAATAATGTAGATAGCCAGTAACTGGGTACAACCCTTTAGCTAAGTTTCATTTTCCTGGATCACCCGTTGTTGATTGAAATGGGAAAATATCTCCAAACAAGGGGGAGGGAAGATAGAAAATCTAATAGAGAAGAAAACCAGAGAACAAAGCAGATTAATCTATCATTTCTATGAAACACTCAAGATTTCATTTTCTGAGATCCAGATATTTGCTTTCCATCTTGAATATACCCAATGGGTTTTTCCTTTTATTACTAATAGTAATAGATTTAATACTCTGTAACTTACTTGAATAAATGCTACTCAAATTTGAGAGAGAGAGAGAGAGAGAGAGAGAGAGAGAGAGAGAAAGATATGAGTGTGTGTGTACTTAATTCTTATGGTTTTAATCGCTTAAATAACTACTCTACATTGAAATGAAGCGGATTATGATAACACCAGAACTACACTTATCATGCAACATCTATACGCCTTTAAATAAAACTCCCTACTCATATAAAAATTACATTATACAATTGAAATAAAACAGGAATAATCTGGAGATCTGGCAAAACTTCTGCTAATACTAAATTGGGAAAAAGTAAGGTATTTCCTTAAACTGCTGTGGGAGCTTCATTACTAAAGACGAAAACATTGTATACTACTCTTCTTTTCATCCTATCCAAAACGAGTATTATCAAAACGGAAACAAGTAACCTGTACATACTTATCAGTAATCCTAATATTTGCATACAGATTATATATATATATATATATATATATATATATATATATATATATATATATATACACACACATACACACGCACACACACACACACCACATATATATATATATATATATATATATATATATATATATATATATATATATATATATACATATATATATATATTATGTGCATGCATTTTGGTGCATAAAACTACACATGTGAATAAGCATAAAACATATCTAAAATATTTAGAGGGCTGTGTTCTTTATCTTATTTTGAAAAAAAAAAAAAAAAAAAAAAAAAAAACAATACGCACTTCAAAAGGAAAATCCAGGTCAACTTCAAAATATTGCGCCGAAAGGTCATCTAAAACTGCCATGAAGTCTCTACAGGGTCAGGAGTTCAATGTTCAATAGGTCAAGATCGCCTACATACTGTAAACATCGCTAGACTTTACGAACCGAAAGTTTCGGAATGCAAAGACATACACAAACACATATGTTTGTATGTGTGTGTATATATATATATATATATATATATATATATATATATATATATATATATATATATATATATGTATGTATATATTTATATATATATATATACAGTATATATATACTTATATATATGTATATATATACATATATATATATATATATATATTATATATATATATATATATATAATTATATATATATATATATATATATAATATATATATATATATAATTTATATATATGTGTGTGTCACAAAATACTATTTCTGTCAAAGTTAAAGGGACGAGAAACAGCTGGGAATAAGAAATAAAAGGGAGTTGATTGATTTTACACAATGATCTCGAGAATGATCAACCGACTTCGAGTAATCATAGGCTTACATGCTTATGTTGCCACCAACTAAAGTATTAACAAAGCCCAAAAGTCTGATGGAGAGAGAGAGAGAGAGAGAGAGAGAGAGAGAGAGAGAGAGAGACTTGGTGGATGAAAGTGGGAAAAGAAAGAAAACCTGGAGTGGTTGTTAGTTGAATTAGTCAAAGCGAAAACCTGGAGTTAACAGTCCACATGGCAGAATTATACTGAAATTCTTGCAATGCTGAAGGGGTTTAAAATGCCGTAAATAGGGAAAATGACGCGAAATACTAATAAACACTCATACAAAACAAATTATAATTATGATTTATGAACACACTTCTACATGCATGAACTTATAAATATCAAGTGTATATATATATATATATATATATATATATATATATATATGTATATATATATATATATATATATATATATATATATATATATATATATATATATATATATATATATATATATATATATATACACACTGTAAAACAAAAATCAAACAGACACTCATTTGCAACTAAAATGATTACAGTTGCAGCCCTAAAAAATAACGTGACATAAAATTTTGCTTAATGATCGCAACTTGAATCTAATAGACTAAAATAAATTTTGAAATGATTATATATCATCCATCACACTAAACAGCGGAATATCATCGTAATTTGCAGGTATGAATTGACCTAACTAGATAATGATCGATTGATATTTGACATCAATAAACTTAAACTTCCAATATTAATCTTTCAATAATTATCCGTGAACTTACATTACATGCATTCACATTACATAATGCAGATGGGTAAAAAGAAACAGATGAGCAAAGAAGAGGAAGAAATAATAAAATGATAAATTTAATGAATAGTAATACACAACGTTTAAACAGGCATATAAATGAAAAGAAGTTTAGTTGACATTGTGGTGGCCGATGTGGTAACGTTCCTGACTGTTGAACGCCAGACTGGGGTTCAAGTCCCACTCAGACTCGTTAGTTTTTTTAGTCGCTACAGCCTCACCATCTTTGTGAGCTCAGGATAGGGGGTTTGGAAGAGTCTGTAAGTTTATCTGCTGAGTTATCAGCAGCCATTGCCTGGCCCTCCTTGGTCCTAGCATGGGTTGAGAGGGGCTTGGGCGCTGATCAAATGTATATATGGTCAGTCTCTAGGGCTTTGTCCTACTCGATAGGGCAATGGTTGAACCCAAGATTTATGTGCACTGATTATATACAGTGGTTATCACAAGATTACGACTAATAGATGGGCAACATGGCATGGACTAGAAGGTGCAAATACAGGTAAGGATATCTTTGACAATTAAAAAAAAAAAAAAAAAAAAAAAAGTGTACATGTAATAATTGAGCGATTGAAATGAAAAGAAACTCTCCCTGAAGCGCAATATATTTTGAATTGTAGTCTAATCCTTTAATATCTTATTCATGTTTTTCATTTCCCTTGCCATTTAATATTTCTCAACAAAGGGTTATTTTTTGAGAAATACTAGAACTAAAGTTGAAAGTTCACAAATACTGTATACTGCAATTCTACCTTTACATATTTTCTCTTATAACTAATAGAATTATAAGAGTCTGCTAAAATCCGCAAAATGGAGGAGTAATATTATGTTACCGTTATACATCAGATATTTAATACCGAAATATTCCCCCTTCCTCTTCCTCATTCTTTCTCTCCCTCATTTCCTGAAATCGATACCCCAGCAAATAAAGCCTCATCCGAGTTCAATTAATCGCTGTAAATCCTACCCAGTGTTAATTCCACTATGTTCATGTATTAATTCTGCGAATTAATTTGAATCCTTACAGAAGCGAAGAGAGGTTTGGGATTCGTATGCAATATTTGCTCTGTCTGCACTACTACGTTTATTTCTACCAATGCATTTTCCCTCTCTTAAAATGGCGACAATGGAAAAAGAGGAAAATTATTTTCGTAACTTTCTACTTCAAAGCTTTGTGGTGAAATGCTTTCAATCTAAAACTAAAAACGCACATTGCTCGGTTGAGAGTAATTTAAGCAAATTTCAGTAAATAACACGCATTTCAATTCCCTAAATTACTTCATTAAGATATAAGTTTTCATTTGTAAAAATAGCATTCTTGAAAAGGACCCGAATGTTTCTCACAATATTTCAATATACAATGAAATTCATAATGTTTGCTTCAATCTACAGGAATACGTAAGCTTAGTCTAAGTCGACAACGTGAATGAGAAGGGTGACAGTAAAATAACCCAAATCAGACGATAGTGGAAATTTTGATATCTCCCCCTCCGTCTCATTCACCTATTGTTTCCATTGGGATTAACTGAACTTGTTTATCCTCTTATTATCTTTTTAATCTAAGCTGAACTTGGTACTGTAAAAAAAAAATTACATACGGAAACAATTTCTCAAATCTCAATTATAAATAGACAAAGGCTATCAATACGTTAACAGTCTAACATGAAGTCATACACAGTGAATACTAATATTCATCTCAAGTAATAATTAAAGCATTACTGACAGTAGTAATAACATCTTACAAGGATAAAATGTCAAATCTATTTTGCTCTGATGAAAAATGATTTTAAAATTTTTTCTCATGTTTGGTAGGTAGTGTGCGCAAGCAATGTCGGTCCTTAAGACTTCCTGACACATCGGAAATAATTTGCATGCACACTTTGCATGCATACAATATACATACATATATATATATATATATATGTATATATATATATATATATATATATATATATATATATATATATATACTGTATATATATATGTATATATATACTGTATATAGAGTATATATATATATATATACTGTATATATATGTATATATATACTGTATATACAGTATATATATATATATATATATATATATATATATATATATATATATATATATATATATACTGTATATATATGTATATATATACTGTATATACAGTATATATATATATATATATATATATATATATATATATACTGTATATATATGTATATATGTACTGTATATACAGTATATATATATATATATATATATATACTGTATATATATGTATATATATACTGTATATACAGTATATATATATATATATACATATATATATATATACATATATATATATATATATATATATATATATATATAAACTTTTGATCTAACATTATTTTTTAGAATCCATAACAATTTTCTCTGCATACGAGGGTGATCCTTATGCTTATATATATATATATATATATATATATATATATATATATATATATATATAAATATATATATAAATATATATATATATATATAAATAAATATACATATATAAATATATATATATATATATATATAAATATATATATATATATATATATATATATATATATAAATAAATAAATATATATATATATATAATATATATATATATATAATAAATATATATATATAATATATATAATATATATATACATATATATATATATATATATATATATATATATATATATATATATATATATATATATATATATATATATAGTCTCGTTTTTTCATGCAAAGCCAGCCCTTTAAACGAAATGTCTGTCTGCCTGTCTATGTCTAATATATTCATAGGATAAAGGCCTTTTAAATAAAATCTATGGCCCCCTAAATTTCTTTTATTGATCTATCTAATAAAAATATATAATCAAACATACATTTATGGTATCATAAAAAAAATCAAAATAGAAATATTTCCTATATTAGCTGGTGTTACTTCTGTTACGTTAAATTTTCCTTGAAACTATTAGCTGCCAGCAAGAAAACTTTATTGATGACGATCCTCTTCAGGAAAAAAGGAACGTATTTGAAACTAATGGGTTACTTTTAAATATATAATAAAGTGAACTATAAATAATGTTTAAAGAAAATTTTTGTTAATTCTAGTTCCTTATGCGTCTCTACACAAAATTGTTAAAAATGTAAAGTAACCGAAATACTTGTAGGGTAGAGAAATGATCTCTTGTTTAAATATATTGTCATTATTATAAACAGTTCTACAAGTTGTATTTAAGGCAAAAGTGGT
>NC_090725.1:124058709-124061209 GCF_036898095.1 Palaemon carinicauda | reverse complement strand
TATATATATATATACATACTGTATTTATTCTCTAGTGTATTATTGTTTGAAATTATTGAGAGATTTAATAACAGTCATACTGGCATTATGAAGACATGTTTTAATTCTTTCATTCTGTCTTGTTTCGAGCATTGTTCTCCTGTTTTGTCTTCAGCTGCTGAATCTTGCCTTAATTTCTTGGAAAAAATTACCGCTATTAAATTTCTTATTGCTGATCTAGATATTAATCATTGGAATGTCATTCAGTTAGTTCTTTACTCATGTTGCATGAGACTTTTCATTACTCTGACCATACGGCACTAATTTTAATAGCCATTCCTTCTCCATTATGAGGCTCAATACTATGCAGTATTCTAGAAGTTTTATTCCAGCGTAACGATATTGTGGAATGATCTTCCTAATCAGGCAGTTGATTTGACAGAAACTTCAGAAGTTCAAACTTGCAGCGAATGTTTACGTTGAAGGGGCTGACATAAGTCTCTCTTCATAGTTTATTCATGAGAGATCTATCTTAATATTGATACCGATCTTAAAATATTTTTACCCATTATTCATTACCTCTAATGTAGCTCAATTATTTCCTTATTTCCTTTCCTCACTGGGCTATTTTTTCCCTGTTGGAGTCCTTGGTCTTATAGCATCATGCTTTTACAATTACGGTTGTAGCTCAGCTAGTAATAATAATAATAATAATAATAATAATAATAATAATAATAATAATTATAATAATATTTCAGAAATTACTCGAATATGTGAATACTTTCTGACAGGTATAAAAACTGTCTGTTGGAGTTAGTTGAAGATGTAGTAGCTCCTCTGAGCGTTTGTACAACATGGCTTTCAAGTGAATATTAATTATTACAAGCGTATCAAAGTCTAATTTAGTTTGCTAACTTTGCTTGGATATATTCAATGGGATAATCTTCGGATATTGAAAGTCACAAAAGTTTTGTATGTACTTTTGATGAATTGTTGAATAGTTTAATTGGATGGCAGCCCACAATATAGATTCATATCTGGATATTACTGACATTGCACATGTAGCAATTTAACGGACTGTGTATTCTTCAGGATATATTCAGTTGTGAAATGAAACAATGCACGATACAATTTTGTTTTTACTTATTTCCTCCTGTATCATAAACAGTGTGACCAGTTGCAAAATCATATATATATATATATATATATATATATATATATATATATATATATATATATATATATATATATATATATATACACGTACAGAAACACTGCACATAAATTCTTTATGGTGTTATATTCCAAGTAAAAGAGAACACATACAATGCTGCTTACGAAAACTCTGTCATAGATTGATAAATATTGCTCATGTATTACGATGTATGAATCACATATTACGGTGTATGTACAGCCCACAATAATCCAAAATCCTCTCGGTTATTAAGGAAGGTTATAGACGTAATCTTGAAATAAGTAATGAGTGACTAAGAAGATTATTTTCACGACATAATTATTTTACACATTCTTTTGTTACGATTTCAAGATTATTACTGTTTGTGTGCTAATAAAACCATTCAATAGTTAAGAAAGTTATTAAAGTAATATAAAGGCGAATGAAACTGTAAGATAAGGAAAGCATTTGCAGTATCTTTTTGAAAATGTCATTGACCTAATTTGATTTCAAATCTACCCTATTTTAACATAACATAGTTTTCAGAGGCTTTTCAGTTGAAAGAAAACCAATTGCTGAAATTATTTTAGCACTAACCGCACCAGTTCATCACACCAACCAATCAGCTTTCTTCCCAGTACGTCGTGATTCCTGTGCAAGCTGTTTAAACTTTTCATGAGCGGTAGAGATAAGGAACAAGACAATGTCCTAGAGACCGACCATATATACATATGATTAGCAGGCAAATTCTTCTGGACCAGGGAAGGCCAGGTAATGACTGCCGATGACTCAGACGCCCCATTCCTAGCTCTGAAGGACGGTGCGGTTTCGGCCACTTTTGAAAACTATCGGGCTTGAGCAAGGCTTGAACTCTAGAACAACGGACGGCCAGTCTGGGATGTTTCCAATAGTTATCTACGACAATCTAAGAGTACTTGCCGATTGTGAAAAAGAAAAAAAGATTTTTGCTTAACACATTCGGACTAAGATCTCAATCTATATTAATATAGACATACATTAAAACATTTAGGTCTCTCTGGCTTGTATGCTATCACTAAAAAAACTAATCGTTGGGATAATAGAAAATATAGCATGTATGGAAGGTTATAGATTATAAACTCCAAATGGAGCATCTCCTTTTGTACATGGATACATTAGATTAAATTAGCTCTCTGAATAAATTTGTTAATACTGTAAAAGTTTGAAATGGTTAAATGATTAACTCCAAGAACCGGCAATTGAAATGTTGACGATGACTACGATGCTTTCAAGTAAGGAACCTCGAATGGGAAAGGGCTGTGTGATGCCGATGATGAGACCGCTCCTTTCAAGTAATGGGCCTAAAAT
>NC_090725.1:124031209-124038709 GCF_036898095.1 Palaemon carinicauda | reverse complement strand
ATATATATATATATATATATATATATATATATATAAATATAAATATACATATATATATATATATATATATATATATATATATATATATATATATATCCTTACCATATACTCCTTTTCCTATTGGAAGGTTAGCACAAGAGGGATATAATCTTATATTTCTCTTCCCAAGTCTTTTAGGATGAAGTTGTTAGGCGCTGTGCATCCTTTACCTTGACCCCATCAGATATGCAAACATCTGGATCGACTGGTGGGTGCTAGGCCGGGAATACATCATGGAACTAGCAAAATTAAGCCAGTCATAAAAACACATATAATTTACAAAAGATTTATGTATGGTATGAACTATCAATAAATATACCATTAAACACAACATAGTTTTGAAATATCAGGTAACAAAAAAAAAAAAAAAAAAAAAAAAAACTTATCCTAGAAACCTACATATACTGTACACTGGGGAGCTTTTTCAATTAAACAAACTACTCTAAAAAATTCTATAAAGCAAGTCAATCACATTAGCCAGAAACGAGTCCTCCATTATGTAACTTCTAAATGCGTTAAATTAGGCTGGAGGGGGGGGGGGGGGTTAGAGGAGATGAGGGGGTGAGACGTGTACCTACCTCGGCCGTTTTAGCTTAATGGGGCACACTACATCCATGAAGGCAAAATCATTATATAATTAGTATAACAATGTAGGCTAAATTATTTTATAATTACGTCACTTAAAAGTTCATTTTAGTGAACATCGAGTTGCCAAATATCATTACAAAAATACATAAAACAAAAGCCATTTATACCTATTTCCAACAAGTCGAGTTATATTTTTTCTCATTATTGCTTCATATATTTTCACACTCGAAAAAAATAACCACATGGTAAACTATTGAGTGAATGTGATGAACTTAATTATGGTAACGTTCTTATTTAGATCAAATCCACCAGTCACCAGGTGGTCTTTACCCTCCGGTTTAGTCCGATGACACTGCAAAACCTTCATTACTGTTTAGTAGCGTGGCTTAATGGTTGTGACGAAATAATAGCGAGATATCTTGGTGTTTGAAAATATATCCAATAATATGAATGGATCTGTACATGACATCAAACATGAATGGATGTAAATTATAAAAGAAAACTACCTTCTCTCGGCTGTGGTAACAGATCTGACTGGTGATCGCCAAACTGGGGTTCCAGTCCCACTCAAACTCGTTAGTTCCTTTGGTCACTGATACCTTACTATCCAAGATGCTATAAGCCCATGGGTTCCAATAGGGAAAAATAGCCCAGTGAGGAAAGGAAATAAGGAAATAAATAAATGATGAGAACACATTAACAATAAATCATTCTAAAAACAGTAACAACGTCAAAATAGATATGTCATATATAAACTATTAACAACGTCAAAACAGATATGTCTTATATAAACTATAAAAAGACTCATGTCAGCCTGGTCAACAGAAAAACATTTGCACCAACTTTGAACTTTTTAAGTTCCACTGATTCAACTACCCGATTAGGAAGATCATTCCACAACTAGGTAACAGCTGGTATAAAACTTCTAGAGTACTGTGTAGTATTGAGCCTCATGATGGAGAAGGCCTGGCTATTAGAATTAACTGCCTGCCTAGTATTACGAACAGGATAGAATTGTCCAGGGAGATCTGAATGCAAAGGATGGTCAGAGTTATGAAAAACGTATGCATCATGCATAATGAACTAATTGAACGACGGTGCCAAAGATTAATATCTAGATCAGGAATACGAAATTTAATAGACCGTAAGTTTCTGTCCAAAAAATTAAGATGAGAATCAGCAGCTGAAGACCAGACAGGAGAACAATACTCAAAACAAGGTAGAATGAAAGAATTAAAACACTTCTTCAGAATAGATTGATCACCGAAAATCTTAAAAGACTTTCTCAATAAGCCAATTTTTTGTGCAATTGAAGAAGACACAGACCTAATGTGTTTCTCAAAAGTAAATGTGCAGTCGAGAATCACACCTAAAATTTCAAGTCATACAAATTTAAAGAAACATTATCAATACCAAGATCCGGATGTTGAGCCGCCACCGTCCTTGACCTACTTACAATCATACTTTGAGTTTTGTTAGAATTCAACTTCATACCCCATAATTTGAACCATGCACTAATTTTAGCTAAATCTCTATTAAGGGATTCACCAACCCCAGATCTACATTCAGGGGATGGAATTGATGCAAAGAGAGTAACATCATCTGCATATGCAACAAGCTTATTTTCTAGGCCAAACCACATGTCATGTGTATATAGTATGAAAAGTAAAGGACCAAGAACACTACCCTGTGGAACACCGGATATCACATTCCTATATTCACTATGGTGCCCATCAACAACAACTCTTTGAGATCTATTACTTGAAAAATCAATAATAATGCTAAGAAACGACCCACCCACTCCCAACTGTTTGAGTATGAAAACAAGGGCCTCATGATTAACACGGTCAAAGGCAGCAGTAAAATCAAGGCCAATCATACGAACTTCCTGACCACAATTAAGTGATTTCTGTACAGCATTGGAGATTGTAAGAAGGGCATCACATGCTCCAAGGCCTTTACGAAAACCATATGTATATATGGTCAGTCTCTAGGGCATTGTCCTGTTTGATAGAGAAACATCACTGTCCCTTGCTTCTGCCATTCATGAGTGACCTTTAAACCTTTAATGGGAGACAAGTGGCAATGTAAATTCAGCGAACGAAACATTAGTAAACATGGCCACCATAGAGATATGTTGAAGCAACCGAAACAATATGAACTTAGGCGTTTTCCAGTAATTCTATTATTACCAATAAAGGTGAAAAGAGATTTTTATCAAGCAAACGAGTCGAGAATCATTGAACGTTTGCAATCTTCCAGGAGACAGGCAGGATTTTCTTTATCTCTTGGAATGTTACTATTATTCAAAATATGCAAACATTAGGAGCCTGTACGGTTGTTAACATACAAATCAAGCTTTCAAATAACAGAATTAACATATGTGACAAAGTTAAAAATAAAACATTGAAGAATAAATCGATAAGGAATAAATAGACGTAAATCATTTGACAGATAAGTGACCATATAACCACAATGGCAGTCACATAAACTAAGACTAGAATGCAGCCACTGAGCAGGAGTGTCTGCTTCCATTTTAAGCATCGATATCGATTATCACTGTCAGGAAGACTTACATACATCAAGCTGTGAACAGTTTATTCAAGCGACGATTCACATCATCGAATAACAAGAGAATAGACCGCCTTGACCCCTCTTTAATAGTATATTTAAATGTGAAATTTTGTTTCCTAAATTCGCTTTCCTTCAAGAAGTATCAATATAGTCTTTGACCACAAATCTCCTTAACTTTTTTCTTACCTGGCACGTTCCTTGCGATTGCCAAGCCTAAACAGGTTAGTGTTATCACCGAGATCCATTCCTTATCAAAAGTAATAATTGATAGGACGTCTCCTACAAAAGCCTCGTAATAATTGAAAAAGAGAAGTGGGTATAATAACAATGTATTCTGAGGCAGAAACTCTCCTACATATCTGGAGGCTAGATTTAATATTGGCGTCCACTACGTTGGGAATTCCTTGTGCGAAGAAATAGTATATCCAACGACAAACTTACTCCAATTATCCGAATGGCTCTTAACTTATGTGCAATATAACCTGGTCACAGTTATTGAAAATAATATGAGAGAGAGAGAGAGAGAGAGGAGAGAGAGAGAGGAGAGAGAGAGAGAGAGAGAGAGAGAGAGAGAATTGGAAATCAAGAAATAAACGTAAAATCATAACTGAATTTATTCGAGAATGGAATGGGTGACAATTAATGAAATGCTTCTTGAAAATATGGAGATGCATATACGCATATAATTCTGTAACATAGAGAGAGAGAGAGAGAGGAGAGAGAGAGAGAGAGAGAGAGAGAGAGAGAGAGAGAGAGAGAGAGAGCTATTTGAACCATAAAGTTAAAAACAGTCAAGCAGCTTGATGGATAAACGAGTACGAAGTTTTTCTCTTTAACATTCAGATCAAAATTAAAACAATCGCTTAGGTTTTCATTGGGAATAAGGGAAAACATCAGGAGGAATTATAGGAGAAATTTAATTTCAAGGAATGTTAACGTATTGCTGATGTGACTTTTGTTGTTATTGGTGAATGAATTAGCTTTGGAAGTTTTATAGGATACATGTGGTAATCGCGGAAGTCTTAGTTTTCTCCTAAGTCATTTAAATGGGCAAATAAAGGTTCATAAAGATTTGGATAATAGTAAAAATGAGAAAACTGACACCAATGCTCCAACAATACCGATATTGTCTTAGCAACTTATAATTCAAACACAACTTCCAATTTTCAAGATGACTGCCATCTTTATCGCAAAACGCAACAATTTGGCATAAACAGTCACCAAATTGTCCAATCAACAAGGTTTTGGTATTTTTTTAAATGCCTCATATCATGTACACATCAGTTTTGCTAGGAAAAAAATTCAGATTTTTATTTAACGTTTTCCCACTGCATCACAATCAAACGACTTTAATTTCCACTTAGTGCAGTGATGACCCCAAATGTGGGATTGTAATCTCTTCGTGATATATGCTTGCAGTACCCCATATAGTTTGGCAAAAGCGGCCATGAAGACCAAAGCAATCTAGTTTGTAGTTATAGTAACAGCATTTTCCATTACATTCCTGTTCCAGACACTTATAATTCATTAGCTTTTTCACTCTGTCTTTTCCAAATGTCTTAACGATGCTTAATCTGCACGTGGCCTAGTCTACCAAGAAACATACTTCACAGGATTTGATACTCAAGCTCACTGAAAACGCGAGACAAAATTACATTCCCTTTTGGGTAAAAAAGAAACGGATTCCTTGGGTTTATTTTTGGCCCCTATGTTGAAAACTTCCTCACATACTAGCATCCATCTAGTTTTCTTTCTTTTGCTGGAAGCCAGACACATTCTGTCAAGGAAAAAATGCATCAAATAGGAATGTAATATCTGTCACCGACATTGCTATAAAGGGCTTGTGTATTTCAATTGCCTTTCAATAACCATACACAATCTATTTCTGGCTCTTCATAGGTATATGAGGCCACTGCATCAATTTTAGTAGATTGGTTGCTGGTAAGATTCTCCCTCTTCTTGACAATAACTGAATTTGCTGTTCTTATTTCCGTAACATTACCAGTAAATTAAATAGAATATATCTGTATAATTCTTTTCATATCAGAAAAAGCGTTCCTTATTTGATGCACCTCTATTTATATATGTCCCCTGACGGCTTTTCCTTTTCTAGACCTTGCTTCAGATTAGGCTTCCATTCAATCTGGACCGTGCTTCCATTACACATGAAATATAATACATGCCGTCCTGCAAACTTTCGTAAGCCTACTTTTGAAAGAATGTCTCATATTGAATATCATCAGAAGTCTTCACGACTTAAATGGACGTGTTAGCCGGGAAGGCTCAACTCCAGATCCTTCTACAAACAGAACATCAGATTTTGGCTTAGTTTCTCATGTAGTATGCCGCAGAGATGTTATTTAATACATCGGGATCAGTGTGTTCATAACGTGTTCTTATACAACAATCTATTAAATGAATTATTTTTTGAGTGTATAGAAACTGCAATAGATACGATTATAACTTGCCTTTATAACTCCAATTAGGTTCAATAAAAAAAGAAACATCAGGCCTTTAATATCCTTCAAACATTTAAAAAAAAAAAATTTATATCTCCAATTAACCACAAGAAGTTCCTATGCTGATTGGTATGCGAAATTATAAGAGGAATTAAATAGTTTATCAAATATATTTCAGTTTCTGATGAATTCAAAACCTAGGTTTCGCTACTCAATTCTAGGTTTTGCTGCCTAAGTCTAGGCAGTAAAAGGTTAGGTGAATTGATAAGAACTAAGCCATGAAAAAGTATGTTTGTAATTTTTTTCCTTATTGAAGGTAAGAGCACCAGTGTACCTAAATATGGGATTGTATGTGTGTGTGTATATATATATATATATATATATATATATATATATATATATATATATATATATATATATATATGTACATACATATATATATATATATAAATACATATATATATATGTATGTATATACATATATGAACATATATCACAAGCATATATACACACACACACACACACACACACATATATATATATATATATATATATATATATATATATATATATATATATATATATATATATGGAGAATATAAGGCTAAAGGGAGTTTCTTAATCTGGAAAAAGGAGATATGAATGTCATTGAAGGAAGCAAACTGAACGCTGATGACTTTCATAGCGTGAATCATTATTACAAATTCTACCAGATTTACAGGCAAGATACCTTCCATTATGTTACGTTACGCTGAAATGTGTATATACAGTAGGTATTGGGGTTACCTACGCTATTCTGAATCAGTAGCTTTTTCAAAAGCTAAAACTAAGTCCGATTTAAAATTTATCGGCAGAACTAGTTTGCCACAAAATAATCTTTTACCGGACCACATTGGACCGAAAGGCAATAGAACCTTTCAACTTTTTAAGAATAAATATCATCATATAAGCTTTTTAGATGAGTTAAAATAGCCTGAGTACAGTATTTGATGCACGTACGAGGCATGACGGGTTATGAAGTGATAATGGTGATCAAAACTACTGGTTTTGGGAACCAACTTTTATATTCAACGTATATGCAGATACAGTAATGCTAAAAACAAAAGCAAGGATTTCAATACAGGAAGTTAAAATGAATTACTAATTCTGGAAATATGAATACGAATCATATTATTATTATTATTATTATTATTATTATTATTATTATTATTATTATTATTATCAAATGCTAGGCTACAACCCTAGTTGGAAAAGTAGGATGCTATAAGCCCAGGGGCCCCAACAAGGAAAATAGCCCAGTGAGGAAAGGAAACAAGGAAAAATAAAATAATTCAAGAATAGTAACAACATTAAAATAAATATTTCCAATATAAACTATAAAGACTTTAACAAAACAAGAGGAAGAGAAATTAGTTAGAACAGTGTGCTCGAGTGTACTCTCAAGCAAGAGAACTCTAACCCAAGACAGTGGAAGACCATGGTGCAGAGACTATGGCACTACCCAAGACTCTCAACAATGGTTTGATTTTGGAGTGTCCTTCGCCTAGAAGAGCTGCTTACCATAGCTAAAGAGTCTCTTCTACCCTTACCAAGAGGAAAGTAGCCACTGAACAATTACATTGCAGTAGTTAACCCCTTGGGTGAAGAAGAATTGTTTGGTAATCTCAGTGTTGTCAGGTGTACGAGGACAGAGAAAAATCTGTAAAGAAGAGGCCAGACTATTCGATGTCTGTGTAGGCAAAGGGAGAGAACCGTAACCAGAGAGAAGGATCCAATGTAGTACTGTCTGGCCTGTCAAAGGACCCCATAATTCTTTAGCGGTGGTATCTCAACGGGCGGT
>NC_090725.1:124021209-124023709 GCF_036898095.1 Palaemon carinicauda | reverse complement strand
GGGGAGGCTCTAGAAGGTTGGGGGGAGGGGCTTTCTCAAGGTAATAAAACAACAAATCAAAATTATAGTGATTCAGTCCTCAAATCACGCTATATACTGTATATGCAAGTTGAACATGAAGATGAAAAAACAAGATTCCACGGCATTTTATTTCTAAGCAAAACCCAACGGGATGCAAAGCCTACGAAAAGAGGGAAAGGTACAGGTACAAATTAATTAATAGGGAAATGATATACTGTATAGTGTAGCTCCCCAAAAAAGATAATATTGCAATGAAAATATAAGACGTGAAAAATATTATTTCAGTACTACTAGATAATTGAAAGAATACATCATTAAGAGAATAAAAATATGATAAACAAACTTGGTTGATGAGGTCAGTGATTAATATACGACCTCAGTATAATAAAAGGAAATTATATAATAATTCGATATGAACTTCGTAAAACTGCGGAGAAACAATAGTAGCGAATAATAAAGTTTGGCAACAGACCCTTACAATTAAATTTGATTAAACCTGTTGCATATTAATCCCTAACAAGTACGACAAATGATGATGACAGAGTATTGCCCATTCCTTGAAACCAGAGTATCAAAAAGAATTCGTTGATAACATGCCTACAGCTTAACCTGTTGAATTAAAAACAAGTTACTCTAGTTGAATAGAAACACACCCAATAATAAACAAAAGGTATTGATACACAACTGGTAAAAATATTTACTTAAAAATAATAAGATATTTAAATACAAACTAAAATTAACGTGAAACTAGTTACAATTAAACGACCGAAGCCAAGATTTAATTACTTTTAAAGTTCAAAAGATTGCAAATAAATTAAGAAAATCATATATTCATCAAGGAACACAAATCACATTCAAGTCAAGTGATTCCGTTATATGTAATAATAACAACAACAACAACAACAATAATAATAATAATAATAATAATAATAATAATAATAATAATAATAATAATAATAATAATAATAATAATAATAATAATAATAATAATACACTTACAGTGAAAAGATAAATGAGACACCATGTAAGAAAGCAAAACACTAAAACTCGGAATATGTAAAATTCAAACAAAAATGAATCCATCAACGGACGACTAAAAAGACATTTAAACAATAAGTATTATGCTATACTGTATTTGTTACTTACAGTTTGATTTCGATGAGTATGCTTATAAAAACTTGCCATTTTAATTCCAAATTGTTTTAAGGATAAAACAACCCGTCCATTGCAAATACATCACAGACGTAAATGAAAAAGAAAATAAAAATGTTGAGGTGTGTACCACACCTCGAGCTCATGCGTAAGAGTGCCACAGAAACCACAAGGTTCAAGAACTGGCTCTATGTTCAAACCGGAAGAAATTAATGCCAACTTACTGCTACAGCTGGGGACTTGCTGAAAAAGCTTGAAGCTAATTATGAACATGGCCCTAAGATAGTTTACTCAAAGGTCAAAGGCAATTCAACAGACCACTTTCAAGTGCAACGTTGAGAAATGAATCCAGTTAATTAAGAAACTAGTATATTCTTTCCAGTAACATTCCAACCCAATTCAAAATTAATCCATTCCGTCAAAAGTTAAAGGTTAAATTATGAAATTTGTTTCAAGAGACATCGATCTGTAGCAGTCTACTCAAGACACTAGCAAGCTCTACGAAAGACAGTATTTTTTCGTGATAACAATCACATATCAGGGAAAGTTTGAGTAACTTCCATATCATTTGTCGCAATAAAATTCACTCGAAGTTACTTCTATGCCCATTATCTCTTTTTTCCTCTAAAATCGTTGAAATACATTCTTATGTTAATCTTTGAATCGTTTTTAACAATAAAACAAAGCAAAACAAATAAAAAATGGTCTTCATATGGTCATCCCTTAGTCAAAAGTTTACGTGTCCAAAAAGTCGAAAGCATTGGTATAAATAACTAGACTGAAAAATGAATCAAAGATCTAATTTATTCACTAGAGTTTCTGAATGACATGAACCTATTTGTCATTCAATTCTACGTTTCATGATCTTCATTCTAATTTTTTATCCATATAAACAACGTTTTATATTAGTTTGAATTTCAAATATTACCGAATTATAAATATTATTAAAGGAAACCAGCATTTTCGTATTTTTTCCCATCTTAAACCGGGGGTTTGTGGTCTTGAAAGCTGTAAATTAATGTTTAAACAACATAAAACCACATTGTTAAGACTTGACGTTTATTGATGGCACATAATGATATTCGAATATTGTCTAATTTCTTCTGAATAATGAAAATGAAAACCATTGCCTTCAGACCAATTCGCGACCACACACAAAATGGACCTATGATGAAATAAAAGTTTGAATTGCTTCTGTTGCTAAACCTGGTATCATAGAACTGCAACGACTTTCAAACTGAATATAACAACGTTGTGGTGGATTATTGATAAAGACCCTGCCTGGTGATCGCTAGATTTGGATTTGAGTCCCGTTCAAACTTGTTAG
>NC_090725.1:124011209-124016209 GCF_036898095.1 Palaemon carinicauda | reverse complement strand
ACATTCTGCAAAATAATCTTGATAGTATTCTGGGAGATGCTTCATTTTCGGCCAAAATTATCTCAGCATTCATTCCATCGTATCCAGGAGCTTTCCATCTTTTGAGTTTTTTAATGATAGCTCCGACTTCAAAGACACTGAATTTATTCATGGGCACATTAAGGTCTTCCTCAGCTTCAGGTATATCAATCAGTTATTCCCTTCATATCTCTTATTCATGACCTCACTAAAGTGTTCCATTCAACGTTGCCTTTCTTCGTCTTCTGTTGTTATAAGAAATCCATCACTCTTTTTGATGGGTAAATGTTTCTTCTTTTTTGCCCCAGTCGAGATTTCATTAATAATTCTAAGGGCGATTCTTACAACATAGCCACTCCCTGAATTCACAGCTTTGTCAGCCTTATCCGCTGTCCTGTCTAAATATTTTCTCCAGTCATTCCTGGTTTTTCTTTTGACCTTACTTTCAATACTTAGCTTGCTCTACTTTGTAATTTTCATTCCTTCCTCGGAAACTTTCAATAATCAATTTCTGTCTTTGTGTCTTTTTTTTTCTTATAGTATCCCAAGTACCATTTGGTTTTCTCCTTGTAATTGCATGTCCCAAAACTTCACTATCCACTGACTGATATATGTTTCTAATTTTACACTATTCTTCATTAACTGTCTGCTCTTAGTCTCTTAAAGTCTCTAAATAATAGTCAGCTCTACGTCTCTTAAAATTTGTAAGGAGGCAAATCGATCCCTACATTTAATTGTAAATGTTTCTCTGTGCTCATCTTCTATAAGTTTAGTTGTATCAAACATAAGTATTCTATCTACATTTCTGTTAAGTGCTTTCAGTTTTATCCTACTATACTATGATATGCAGTTAAAGGTTCAAAGCTTTATACATAAAAGCCGACTTAAGCTATGGATCAAGTCTAACAATAAATGCAGTTGTGCGAAAATATTAGATATCCTTTCCAATGGATTATAAAATATCAATGCTAAACTATGCAAAAGTTCAATCCACCTCTTGAAAGAGCGAAAACTATAAGAATCAGTGGAACTTGAACCAGGATGAGAATTCGAATGCTTGGCAGCATGGAGGAATGGGTGGGGGGGGGGGGGGGGGGGTTAACATTCAAAGAACCCAGTAATCTGGAACAATGACCAACTCGACGAGCCTTTGAAGTCGCTTCATATATCTCTCGAGACTCGCTAAAAGCAATAATGTTCTGTAACCTAACTTCCACTTTCCACAAAACGAAACATAAGTTGCAACTCGACAGTTTGAGAGTGGAATACAGTCCGAAAATAATGAAGACCAAAGACACGACCAGATATGTCGTGCAAATATGTATTTGAATTTATGGAAAAAGGTATTGTTTATACAAGTTCATAAAAAAAAACAGAATCTCTTTTGATGTGAAGTATTTTGTATTAAATCTGCCTGTGTAATAACTGGCTGGAAAGCTGACAATTTCAGATAAATAATAACCAAAACCATGAAACAAAAGACAAGGAAGTACTATGCTACGCAATTACTAGGATTAGTATCTGAATAAACATTATTTTGAATAACTAACAACGCAAACTATCACTAAAACTGTAAATTCCCCATCTACCAACTAAACAGCTAAATATTTCACTCATAAATCAAATTATTATTGCAAAAGGCTATCTAAAGCAAGTGTTCCATTTGAGAAAGACACATTAGTGGCATAAAAATGAATTATGACACGGAACAGAACGAACCCAAAACATGCAAGTCCAGAAGGTCTGTAAAACAAGATATCTTGCCGGCACTGCATTTTTTGGAAGGACAGGAGTGCAGGGGGGAGAGCTTTTTTCTCTTTTGGGGAAGGGTTCAGGGATGAGGTATAACAAAAATCCGCCGACTGTGAACAACACAAGCTTAGAAAGACTTTCAAATCTGGTGAGGAAAAATTGAAAAATAAAATTTGAGATAATTACGCGACAATTAAAGGATAGTAACTTGATGATTCACAAAAAGGAAGGAAATATTTAAAAGATTTAGCAACACCAAATAAATCAGTCAATAAACAAACACAACAGAAAGCTATTGTATCCTCACATTTAACAATCTTATGATATATATCAATAAATAAAGTCACTGAAATTATTCATATTCTAAAAAGAGGAAACAATGAGAGAGAGAGAGAGAGAGAGAGAGAGAGAGAGAGAGAGAGAGAGAGAGAGAGAGAGAGAGAGATACAAGATTTCTTTGATTATTAAATATGGTATCAATAAAACCTTTTGAATGTTTAGAGAAATTTACCTTTGTGTGTTTCAGAGTTCAAAATCAAAGACGAGCGGAAAACCATCGCCAACTCACGATGACGCAAATTTTCTCACTCTTATTTTTATCTCTCAAATTAAATGCACAAATTTATCATAAAAGAGCCCGTGCTAAGACCATTATATCGCCTAGTCCTTGATTTCCCAAACCACAAAGGAGTAATAGGAAATCTATATTTTCTATTTAAAGGTTTAAAGGCCGCTCATGAATGGCAGAGGCAAAGGACAGTGACATTGCCCTAGCAAGCAGACCAATGCCCTAGAGACTGACCTTATATACATATGATCAGCACCCAAGGCCCCTCTCCACCCAAGCTATGACCAAGGAGGGCCAGGCAATGGCTGCTGATGACTCAACAGACAGACCTATAGGCTCCCCTAAAGCCACAATCCTTAGCTCGCCAGGATGGTGAGATTGTAGCGACAAAATGAACAAACGAGTTACAGTATAGCGGGACAAAAACAACAGTCTAGCGTTCACCAGTCAGGGACGTTACCACATCGGCCACCACAACCATAGAAAAACTCATAGAAAACAGAAAGTGAGCAAATTAAGAATCTGCATATGAGGCTTATTGGGTGTCAAGAAAATCTAAGAATTATTGTGGCAGGCTAATTGAATGAAGGGCTTAGGATAAAATTCAAAGTCGGCAGTTTTTTAAACATACTTAACTGAATTGACAAAAATCGCCGGACACGATATCTTGGGTTTAATTATAGCTCTGGTAACATAAGCAAAAGATATGATTAAACGATTGAGGGGCGAGGATTAACACATTGCAGTCACCAAAACAAAAAAGAAAGGAAGTATTCAAATCATCAGAACAGCCTAAATCTGCCTCCTCACTTTTCTTTCCTTAGAACTGAATCTCAAATTTAGTTCATAGCGACATTTGCACATCCTTTCATAAATATGTAAGGGGCTCGTTCTTTCAAAAGTAATATTCTTAATACTAGCCAAATTGAGAAGACAGGTTCCACGAAATTGAATCTGGGGAATACTGGTTTAGTACAGTACAGGTAAATATTCCATCTCATTTGCAACTTACCAGACTCCATATCCTCCTATTCATTGTTTGTTTTGTACATAATTTTCTCTATTTGAATAATGCAAAGTGTTGCGAGACCGCAACTAAATACATTCTCTTTCACTTATATATATATATATATATATATATATATATATATATATATATATATATATATATTTATATATATATATTCATATATATATATATATATATATATATATATATATATATATATATATACATAACATCAATCAGAGCTAGTCCACTACATGTTAAAGGCCTCAGACATGTCCTTCCACTCCCGTCTGTTTATGGTCTTACTATGCCAGTCTATACCAGCAAATTTTCTTACCTCGTCAATCCATCGTTTTCTCTTCCCTCTTCTGCTTTGTTTAGAATCTACAGGGACTCATTCTATTATTTTGTATGTATATTTGCGTAAGTAGATGATAGTATATAATAACGTTGAACAGTAGAGACATTGGGTGAATATATAAGTGACTCAACTGGAAATGGGACACTATTTTGCTAATTATTTTTATACCTATCGTCGAAAAAGTAATAAGTATAGTAAGAAAAGATTGAAGATGAATTCAAATACAGAAAATCAAGTACAAATTAGTTAATGGAATAATAGGGAGTCATGTAGATTGCAAATGATACGGACTAATCATCTTTCGAATTATCTCACTTTTTTTTCCACCGATCTTCTCAATTAGGCTAGTCTTGAACATAAGACAATAAGAATAAGAAAATAAGAAGAAAATGCCTGTGTGAAAATGTGCAGAAAACGGGTGCATCATGAATCACTATCTCCCCTATATATTGAAGAACAAGTGTCTGGTTACACACACACACACACACACACACACATATATATATATATATATATATATATATATATATATATATATATATATATATATATATAGATAGATAGATAGGTATCTTATCAGTCTCGCTCAGCGACATTGCCAGACATATAACTACTCGGTCTCTCCCCGTCCCTCAGATAGGGAGGAGAGGGAGTAGTCATACCCTGGCAAGAGGGGTTGCAGTTAGGAAAGGCGGAGATGGGAAGGGTTGAATCTGTACGTGTGTGTGCATATCTATCAAAATATCTAGCAGTCCTTTTTGGCGGGTAGCGTACACTAGTTATTTAATAAACGATCGGCTTCTCAAACGTAAAGTTTAACTACAAGTCTTTTTCCATAATAATATTCCCGTAAATGTTGCTTATTGTGCCTGCCAGGCATATTTAATGTCCTCTTTGAACAACGTAGTAAAAAACCTTAAAGATTAAAAATCTGAAAGAAACACAAAATTCATAAAAACCTTTCGTATGTTCTATTAGACATCATTATCATAACCACAGTTATTAGTCCCAGCATCGAGCCTGTTCATCACGCAAAAAATGGAGGTTAATATCCTTCCTCATCTGCATTATAACAAGGAGCTGATCGGTCGATCAGGATATAAAATTTCCTGCATTACTTAATCCTGAATAATTTTGGAAAGTATGGAGGAACAGAGAACATGAACATGCTATAAAATACTGCTGGTTTTTCTCAATAGTTCTCTTTACCAATAATTTTGAATCGTACTTTTATGCTTTAATTAAGAAGAAAAAGATGACGATCATTAATTCCATCGCAATATTCATTTTTC
>NC_090725.1:123988709-123996209 GCF_036898095.1 Palaemon carinicauda | reverse complement strand
AGAGAGAGAGAGAGAGAGAGAGACTAATATTCTGGTTGTGACTACACTTGAGTCTCTTCAATAGGAAAAGATAACAAGAGCTATTCACATATTTTTCCAAGAATCAGAGGTGAAGAGATTGACGCCCTAAAATCAATGATTCTTGGACTTTTTTTTTTTTTTCTGGCTTAAAGTTATTAAAGACTCCTTACATATGCATAGCAAGTATATACTTGTTGAAAAAAAAATATTCAATATCCGATATTTAATTGCTTAGGATACAATGTCAATTACCAATTGCCACATAGCTATAGTCGAAAATAAAGTTTGATTTTTTATAATCGTCTTATATAATTTTCTATTAGAGTTTATATTCCTCTATTTCAAAGATGGTTTATATTTCACTTGAGAACATCGTAAAACCAAGCTAGCAAGTATAAAAGGGAATATGCAACAAAAAATTTTGCAAAAAGACGATAAAACTAGGACTTCATTAATAGAGAAATCTATCTTATAACAATCTCTCTCGTTATACTTTCACACACGTCCTAATTCCTGCATATAGATGTGTGTTGTACGTCAAGGTAAATGAACTCAATATTCATGAGTATTCCACAAAAACCTATATCTCAGCATATTGTTGTACAAGATTGCATTTTGGTAGCGAAGGGAGTTAAGTTGCCTTTGGGCGCTCGAGTCGACAAGTCCCTCACATGAGAGGGTAGTTGTGTACGGTGTACTTACGAACGAACCTTTTGTAATAAATGAAAAAAAACGCATATTCCGACGTCTCATTATCTGTCTACATGGGTCACATATAAATGAGTATATATATATATATATATATATATATATATATATATATATATATATATATATATATATATATATATATATATATATGTATATATATATATATATATATATATATATATATATATATATATATATATATATATATATATACACACACACACACATATATATATATATATATATATATATATATATATATATATATATATATAATGTGTGTGTAATTCAAGTTGTCAACCCTAACAAGACTAAGTTCCAAAGAAGGAAAACTTCACACCTTTCACTTTATGCGCATTGAATCATTCACCTACAAAGCCTCATTAGCAACGCTCGAATCAATCACATTTCGGATTTAGTACATTGAATTCCTGCTTAAGTTAATTGAATTTAGACATGAGTTGATTGATCTAAGGTTGAGTATATTAAATCCAAGATAAATTCAATTGAAACAAGGCTTGAGTTGATTGAATTTCGGTTTAAGTCAATTAAATTTCAGCTTGATTCAACTAAATTTAGGTTTGAGTCAATAGAATTTAAGCTTGGGTCAATTGAATTCAGGCATGAGTCGATTGACTCTACGGTTGAGTTTATATTAGGCAATAGTCAATTGAATGCAGGCTTCTATGTTAATTGAATCTAATCCCCAGTTGAACGAGTTTAGACTTAAGCCCAATGAATACAAGCATGATTCGAGTCGGTTTGAGTTGGTTGAGTTTAGCATTAGTACAACTGAATTTAGCCTCGAGTTAATTGAATCTAGGCTTAAGTGGATTAAATCTGGGCTGAGTCAACTTAATTTTGGCTTGATTCCATTAAACTTGGGTTCAAATCGAATGAATTTAAGGTTGGGTCGTTTGAATCTAAGCATAGGCTGACTGAGTTTAAACTTGAGTTAATTGAATCTAACATTGAGTTGATTGGATTTAGGCTATAGTCAACTCAAATTAGGCTTGATCCAATTGAAGTGAGTATAAGGAATTTATCCTCGAGTTGGTTGAATCTAGACTTGATTTGATTGAGTTTAGGTTTGAGTCAATTAAACTAGAAATTAGTTAATTGTATTGGCCTGAGTCAGTTAAATTTATGCTTGAGTTTAATCAATTTAGAGATGAGTCATTTGAATTTAGACTTCACTCGACTGATTCTAGACCGGAGTTGAATGAATTTAAACTTGAGTCGGTTGAATCTAGCTTTGAGTTGACTGAATCTCGACTTTATTCAATTTAATTTAGGCTTGAATATAAGCTTGACGTGAGGCTTGATACAAGTGAAGTGAGGCTAGACTAGACAGGCGAACAATACTCGAAACAAGCAAGAATGAGAGAATTACTACACTTCTTCAGAATAGATTGATCACCGAAAATCTTACGAGACCTTCTCAATAAGCCATTTTTTTTTTGTGCAATTGAAGAAGACACAGACCGATTGTGTTTCTAAAAAGTAAATTTACTGTCGAGAATCACACCTAAAGTTTTAAAAGAGTCATGCAGGGTTAAAAAAACATCAACTCTGCCCTTACAATCATACTTTGAGTTTTGTTAGGATTCAACTCCATGCCCCATAATTTGCTACATGCAACGAGTTCCAATACCGGATATTAATTCATTATAATACTGAGGACTAGTGTAATGACCATATCGTCTATAGTTAGAGAATGATTAGATTCTGCAATTTGCTACAAAGTTTCTATAAAATTTCCTGAAACTTTCAAAAGAAGTTTTAAATGTTCTTTCTTTTCCTCAATCTCCCGTTGCCTTCTTAAATCAATAAAAAAAATTTTAGTTGCCGTGTCTACAAGCTCAGCTATTTTTTTTTTTTTTTTTTTTTTACATGCAGCATAACCAATAGTTTTTCTTTTGCTATAAATATTGTTATCTGCTATAATGTATAGATGTCAGACGTCCCCTTAGCTCCCCGTGAAGTATACCAGAATTAATTAAGCTACCTGCACCAGATTTGCCCTAATTCAAATAGCCTCTTAGAAATGTCACTTTTGATTCAATTTCAACCTATATACAATCTTTATAGTCCTATATAGAGTTTAAGGAGATCTATTTAAAAAGCTATTCAGATATATGAATGATACGCAACCTAGAATACTTTACTTGATTCTATATAAATCTACAGTAAATATCTCTTAAAACAGGGATCTGCACTACGACCTTTGAAGGATCTCAAAATAGCGTCCCTTAGCAACCATTACATAAAACCCTGCTCCATAAAATAGGACGAAACGATACTCGATCCCTTGTGGCCTAGAGTCCTAAAACAGAATCCTGCACCAGGAGGATCTCATCTGAAAGCACGAAGGCGAAGTCATTCCAGCTTTAGAGGCTTTCGTGAGCAACCGAGAAAAACTGACTCCGTTTATATTTGACGTTTTTTTTTTTCTTTTTTTTTTTTTTTTGTCAAGAAGCTAAAAAATCCAATCATTCTTGATACGGATATATGTAAGTTTGGACTCATTTCTTTTTCTTCATCAGTTCTTCGTTTCCCTTATATTCCACTGGCCTTTAATATAAATTTTCTAATATTTGGATCATTTGTTTACAACTTACTTGTCACGTGGATGTTAAAATTATCTACCTCGATAATTAAATAATTTAAATAATCTTGCTTAGAGAGAGAGAGAGAGAGAGAGAGAGAGAGAGAGAGAGAGAGAGAGAGTTGTTTAGTGTTTCTAAATTCACTTTCAGTTTTACATGTATTTACAGCAAAACAGACAATGAACAGCTAATTGGTGTGCTCCCTACGGAGTTTTTAATTTTCCCTGGAACACCCTAACAAGCCCAAATGTTACTTTTAAAAGTCTAGCCCACAACTCCTCCCATAGTCTGATAAAGCAACTCTAAGGTTAACTAGTATTTTGTCATAAAACATTCAAGCTATTATGGTGGGTAACCAGTTAACATTCTCACCGATGACTTCATGAAAACGTAGTTATGAACATACAAATCAAGGCAATCAAGAAAGTTCTCAGCAATTTCTTATGGATCAAAAAAAAAAAAAAAATGGTTCCACAGCCATCAATGAAAATTAATTTAGGCTTTATGCTGAACTTTTCAAACTAATATTCTAAAGTTAACAATAGCGCTCTCTAAGTTTCCTCTTTCTTTCGGTACTAGTGCAGGTAAAAGCATAAAACCACCAGGCCAGCTAACCTTCTCAATATTGACGTAAGAACCAGGAAATCCTTATAAGAACACGTAGAAGGATGGAAAGATAGCAAATCACAGGTTCTCACAATTTCATAAACAAAAGACAATGAAAAAAACTGCGCTAAAATGGCAGGGCTTAGTTCAGGCAATAGTGGATTCAACATTGAAATGTCAAAATTTACGAATGTCATGTTGTTGAATGATCTATTCTTTTCAAAGGTATACTGTATTCAATGGACATCTTCAGGCCTCAACAAAATACTGTAGGTCTCCAGAAAGGATTGGGGAGGGGGAGGGGTAGGTTAAGAGGTAGACAAGCCTAATGGAAGTCGAGTATTTCCTTTGTATAAGGAAGACATGTTCGTAAATTTACTATAGAGTAACATTTCTATTTTTTATACGATGAACAATACCCGGCAGTACAATTGTCCTTCGTATTCGGCAACAGAAAATAAAGAACGAAAAAGTAGACAATGAAATGTATATACTGATAATACCTCTGCATATAATTTTTTACAACTTTTACAACGAGGTTTAGTTATTAGGGGCCAATATAAATTTCTCCTTTAAATTAAGTTCCACGACTAAAAAATCATCAACACATCTTTAAATCGGACCTTTAAAAGATAATTTCCTTAATTTCTATTCTCCACCTTCTCAAAGTTAAGTTTTTTCTCGATTTCCTTATTCCTACAACATAACAAAAATATTAGGAAAAATAAATTACAAAAATTATTAAAAAACACTTTTCATGGTCCATACCATTTTAACATAAAATAAAATGAATATGTATTTTATTTTAATGACAAGTTGAATTAGAAATTTCCAGACCTAGAAAAAAATAAAGACGACCCGGGGATGAGAATTCAAATAGATTTAAATATAAGGAAAACCAAATGTGTAATATAAGGACGTGGTGGTCTGGTAAAGTCAGTCATATGTAATTTCGCATAGGTAGTCAAAGGAATAATCCAATAGCATTTTTCTCCCGGTTAAACATAAAAGTTGAAAGCATAGAAATTATAAATGAATCACCTAAAAGTGAATGAGCATCAAAATTTTGCTTCCTTCAAATTTTGACTTAATTTCCTTTTCTCTACAGTGCAGTGATTCGAATGAATACCTCAAATGAAAAAAATAATACTTTATCTCTGTGAGGATATAAAAAATGATTCTCTCTCTCTCTCTCTCTCTCTCTCTCTCTCTCAAAGGATGGATGGTGGGGAGGGAGTGAGGAGGCCTTGGAGGAACTTATTGGGGGTTGAAGATCGAGAGGGAGACAGAATTAGATGGCAAGATAAGGTGAAAGATATATGGAGAGAAGAGTGGTGGAAGAGGATGCAGTTGATAGAAGGCATTCGAGAGGGCGCATCGAGCAACCAACCCCTTAATTTAGGGATAACGGTGGGAAAGAAGAAGAGTTCCTACGCAAGGTCTAAAAACACTCCAAATCATGAGATTCCTCCTCCTCCAGCCACATCTTCTTTAGGTCACACGTGTAATTTAAGTAGCGAGATATTTTCCTTGTATCATAGACGTTTTCTTTCAAAAGATAATCCAAGGTTTTATATATTAAAGGTAATGTCCAACTCAAAACACGCCAAGATCCCTGATACACAAAAACACACACACACATTATATATATATATATATATATATATAAATATATATATATATATATATATATATTCATATATATGTATATATATATATATATATATATATTTCAATCACAGTGGCATTCAATATCGAATTCTACCTTTGGAAATGTATATCCACTGGAAATTCATTTATGATAACAGCTTCTAGCTGGGCAAAGATTCGAACCTAGGCCTCTTACCCGAAACCATGCCAGCAGGGATTCCACCAATCAAGCTATCATAAATGATTTCCAGTGGATATACATTCTCAAAGGCAGAATTCGATATTAAATGCTATTTTGGTTGATATTAACATTGTTTGAAATCACGAGAGTTAGTGATTTATATATATACATACATATATATATATATATATATATGTATATATATACATATATATATATGTATATATATATATGCATATATATATATATATATGTATATATATATTTATCTATATATATATATATATATATATATACTACATACATATATATATAATCATTAATTAATTGATTGACTATTCTATGTATTTTACGATGCTTACTGAATAATCTAGAAAAGGTAACCATTATAAAAATAAAAAAATTATGTTTATCAAAGATGGACCAAGCACTAAGGAAAAGGGTTTCCAAACTGTATCACTTTAATTATTTAATGGGGATAGAGAATTCATATTTGTATTAGCTGAATTAAAACAAGAGGTTATATCTTACATCTCGGAGTAAAATATTGGTGGAAGCTAATATTTCTTCACTTAGGATGTAAACAAAGTTCTGCAATCATGAAAAGTCATGAACTGTCATGAGAGGTCGGATCACTTTGCTAGTATTACCAGTCCAATCTAATCATGATCAGCATGTATGAATTTGGAAGGAAGAGGAATAATACCACAAAAATATAAAATAAGGAAAAGATTAGAAATAACTCGGAGGAATAAAACCCAGTTTCCTTTTCTTCACTTGCAATCGTTCTATTATTACTATAACCTGTAATCATATACGTGACAAGTATTTTATATCTAAAAGTTGAATATTCAGGGTGAGAAATCAAACTGCACTGTATTACTGCATATCAACGAATACCATTTTATACAAATATATGGAAATATAATTGCACACATACGCACATACACATGAACACACACACACACACACACACACATATATATATATATATATATATGTGTGTGTGTGTGTGTGCGTGTGTGTGTGTGTGTGTGTGCGTATGTGTGTTTCTTCAGCTATGTTATGCCCTTCTTACAATTTCTAATATTGTAGAGAAATCCCTTGATCGTGGTCAGGAAGTTCAAATGATTGGCCTTGGTTTTAGTGCTGTCTTTGACTGTCTTAATCATGAGGCCCTTGTTTTCAAACTCAAACAGTTGGGAGTAGGTGGGTTTTTCTTAGCATAATAATAATAATTATTATTATTATTATTATTATTATTATTATTATTATTAATATTATTATTTTTTTTTTTTTTTGAGTAATAGTTTACAAAAAGTTGTTCAAGGGTTCCATAGTGATCATAGGAATGTGATATCTAATGCTCTTAAAACCCCTATCACGTCTACGTACTTATTCTGCGGATGGCAGACGAGACAGTACGGATTTTGTCTATATTAGACAATATCGGCGTAGACATTACAGAGACTAGACGGATAGAGCACGGATGAAGCGGCGGGTTATCCAATTTGCGAAAATTTCCCATGGATGCTAGCAAATGGAGGCATATGCAGAGAGAGAGAGAGAGAGAGAGAGAGAGAGAGAGAGAGAGAGAGAGATGCATGTGTTTATATGTAAGCAGCAACATGATAAGGAATGGGGATACAAGAAGATATGACATTTAAGAATCCATATCCTCGAAACCGGGTTTCATTTCCAATGAGAGAAAAATAAGAAGGA
>NC_090725.1:123961209-123983709 GCF_036898095.1 Palaemon carinicauda | reverse complement strand
ATGCAAAGGCAATGCTTCTGAACCGAACTGAAATGAATTGATATAATCTAATGCAGAATAATGATGATGATAATTATAACTGAAAATTGAAGAGAACATACACTAAGACTAGTAATTATTAGAGCTAATCGTTTTCTCCAAACAACAACAGTGATACCATGAAAAAATAATAACAACAATGAGTACTCTAAAGAAAAGCACTAGATCCCTGAGAACCAAACCCCAAACGAAAATTACCGACGCAAGGAAGCCACTTTGAAATTTCCCAGATAACTTACTGTTCTAATCACAGGCGGAGAAGGTTACATCTGCTACCTTGCTCGTATGGAATCTTTCTTTCTCTAAGAACAGAGCTTTTATCCTTGAAAGCTTCCATCTTGGTTTCCACTCATTATCGGATAGACGAGACGAAAGAGTGGGACAAAGACGAATCATTAATATGCCATTATATCTTACGTATCAGAGAGAGAGAGAGAGAGAGAGAGAGAGAGAGAGAGAGAGAGAAGAGGGGTTTGTTCATATAGAGGACCGTAAGAAAGAGACTTCTTTAATAATACATTCAACAATTACCTATGTAAGTATATATATATATATATATATATATAGATAGATAGATATAAAAAAATCTGTTTTTCGTAATCAACAAATACCTGACGAAGATCATATACAAAGGTAATTTGCATCTTTATTTCTCCTCGTCTGTAGACACAGGAATACTTCACTTAGACTTAATTTCCAAGTTTAATCATTTACGACTCCATGCAGAACTAATGTTTTTTTTCTGACATTTTCACTATTTGCAACGACTTAATAACCTGTTTATCAATTATACTTAAGCTCTTTTAGCCTTATTTAATTAAATTCCGACTGGATAATCTGTACACCATTCATAGAATAAAACATACATCTTATATAGCTTTGAACAGGTAAGGTAAAAAAAAAAAGGAATCAAGAAAATTAGAAGGAAAAAATAAAAGATAGCAACGGCATTAAAAGCGTACAAGTCAATGGCATGAACTTAGCTTTCATAGAGGCAGGGTGGAGCAGTGAAAGCAAATGCTGGGCGAACAATCGCGTGAAGGAAATATTCACACACCAGGAAACGCCGTTCTTAGATTTTTTTTCCTAACAAATAAAAGAATATGGCAGTTGTTGACGAAAACAATATCAACAATAGTATTTTTAATGACGATTATGATGGTGAAGATTAAAAAACTAACAAATATTCTAATCAGTAGTACTGATTATAATTCTGCATGAAATAGAAATTCTTTCAACTTTAAATGAATATTTAAATTGAGAGAAAAGGTCCGCCACTCATCTTTTCAGATTTCTATAACTCTTCCCTTATCCAGAGGAGTTTGAAGTGTTCCTTACGGTGTTTATCATTCACGATAATTTGTACGGTAACTTGAAGTTTTCATTATCATCGAATTTAAATTTAGCGTGTTAAAGGCTCAAACTATCCACGCCATCGGAATTCATTTAATAAAGAAAAATTTGTTTGTTTAATCAAATCGCTTGATTTTAACTTTACGTAATTTAGTTTTGTCAAAATTCTAAATACAATCATCAAACAACTTTCCTAACATTGACTCTTTTTCTCTCTCAATTAGAATTTACTTCATACTTTGGCCATCCAAATGTTATTGCTTCGTCATATCAGTGACAAGGGTGAATTTTATCCTTACTTATATCTACTTAAATGCAGCATATTCACAGATAATTAAATAACTTCCTCTCTACATGAAATAAACACGAAATGAAGCACATAACGTTACGGAGAGAGAGAGAGAGAGAGAGAGAGAGAGAGAGAGAGAGAGAGAGATTATATGATGACCTTGCCATCATGCATCACAATAAGTAAATCGTTAGGGGCAATTATGCGTCATCCGGTTCCCGGTCCCTGCCTTTGAGGAACAAAGGTTCAGTATTTCAGAAAAAAACCAAGCAGTCATCAGGAATCGTCTAGTGGTGGAGATAGCAAGTAGGGAATTATCTCTCTCTCTCTCTCTCTCTCTCTCTCTCTCTTATACACACACACACATACGCACACACACACATATATATATATAAATTATATATATATATATATGTGTGTGTGTGTGTGCGTGCATGTATATATATATATATATATATATATATATATATATATATATATATATGTATTATGAATGATTCATATATATATATATATATATACATGTATAGCCTACATATATATGCATATACAGATGATGACTGCAAGGGCATGTGACTGTAAAAACCATCTGCCAAAATCATCCATGCCTGATCCAACCTCTTAATGAAGAGATAACAGTGGAATAGAAGAAGACATCAACACACATACTCACACACACTCACATCGACATACACACACACACACATATATATATATATATATATGTATATATATAAATATATATATATATATATATATATACATATATATATATATATATATATATATTGAATAACTAAACAAAGACCCCTGACCTGTTCGTGGGCCAACTGTTAAATTGTGATTGAATTCTGCGCACAAAAAACCTTTGCCACTTTATTATAGACTCAATTGGAGGTTTCATAAATGTCAAAAGCCCGACAGACGGCTCTCTCATTCCTCTTCCCATTACTTTCTGGGGTTATTAAGAATATAAAAATGAGAAAAGGAAGACCTAGAAAGTAACGAATAATAGGAGAACAGTACAACAGGTACAGGAACAGGTGACGCTTTAATCTAGGCAACTCAAAAGTATTGCTAATTGCCAGATTAACTGACACCTCATGCTCATATAAAATTACCTTCTCGAACGACACCTGAATCTTAAAATCCCGAAAGAGATTATGGCAGAACTGTCTCATACAAATGACAATTCTTTAAGGTGCTCGGATTGTCAGATCTTCCGAGAGAAGCCCGTGCAGCAAGATTCCGCCACCGGCATATACTTACTTTTGCTTGATCGCTCATATTCTCAAAACACCCGCTAATATTTCAATTGATTCTCTACCCTTTTTTGAAATCCAGATTCTCGAACACCGTTTACCTCACGTAAATTTTTACCGACCTTTGACCATCTGAGAATAGTAATAACCCCTTCAGTTGCCTCAAGCAAAGGATTAAATTCATCTGCTTCAAAGCTTTCCCTTTGTAATCGGCTTATTATTTCTAGGCTAAATTTCCTAACCAATAATTTCAAAATCTTAAGACTTCTTTCTTGGCATTGACTGCACAATCGTGTCTCCTTATTCCAGACAGATCACCATTTTGTTCACCGTGGCCAATGAACGCATCCATGGGCTGCCCTCATCACTTCATCCTAAAGAAAGAAGATGCCTGCCTACCCTACTATCCAAAGTGTGACATTACTTCGAGATTGGAAAGCAAAACAGTTATAACCACCACACAAAGAACCGCTACAGCCATCGTAACAAGAACACCTATATCCACCATAACGAGAAAAAATTTAACAGTCATAAAGAGACCAAACCAGCTACGACTATCACTATATAAACCATTGTGTTAAGTGACAACTAGTTTAACCACTGTAAAATCACTATTGTGTTAAGTGAGAACCAGTTGAATGCCGTGAAGACTAAATTTATTTTGACTAATTATAATAACTTGTTTGTACTTGAAGGAATTATGTTAATAAGTCATTCATCCCTGCAACTTTACTTATTCCTTTTGGAAGTGATTGTGTAGCTAGGAACGATATAATCAGACAAACTAATGTTCCAGTGCAGAGTTCTATCCTAAAAAATTGAAAGCTCTTCAAGTCGGGCTCCCCCCTCCACCAACTTTATATCTGCGGTTAATCCGATTTTGGTCCTTCAATACCCCTTGTTACTAATCCATCGAAGTTAGAGGACCAAGGGTGTGCATGTTAGAGGATACACGGCGACAAACGGGCTGTTGAGTTTAGCGTCTCCCTTTTGATGGTGGGGTAAAAAGTGACTCTCCTTTCTATTGATGGCCCTTAAGTGTCAGTCCTCAATGACGTGGTGCCGAACAATTCCACCACAAGCAGAAGAGACTCTTTAGCTATATTAAGCAAGTTTTCTATGAGGACACTCCTAAATTAAACCATTGTTCTCTTATCTTAGGTAGTGCCATAGCCTCTGTACCATGGCCTTCCACTGTCTTAGATTAGATTTTTCTTGCTTTGGGGATACATTCGGACATGCTGTTGTATCCCCTTTCTCTTTTTCTTGTATATTGAAGTTTTTATAGTTTATATATGAAAGATCTAATTTACTGTTGTTACTGTTCTTAAGATATTTTATTTTGATTGTTTATTACTTCTCTTGTATTTTATTTACTTCCTTGTTTCCTTTCCTCACTCGGCCATTTTTCCCTGTTGGAGCCCTTGGGCTTATAACATCTTGCTTTCCCAAATAGGGTTATAGCTTAGCTTGTAACACTACTACTACTACTACTACTACTACTACTACTACTACTACTACTACTACTACTACTACTAATAATAATAATAATAATGATAATAATAGTAATAATGAGAACTCTGCGTTGTAGTTAGAAGCAAATATTAATGTGGAAGTTTTCTTCATACAGGTTCATAGTTCCCCAATTGATATTATGAAAGTGGCTCTCTCTCTCTCTCTCTCTCTCTCTCTCTCTCTTTCTCTCTCTCTCTCTCTCTCTCTCTCTCTCTCTCTCTCTGTACACACATACACACGACACACACTCATATATATAAATACATATATATATATATACAGTTATATATATACATACATATATATATATCATATATATATATATGTATATATATATATATATATAATGAAAATACCCACAGCGTCATGTTCAAATGACATATTTGAAGACTAGAGTTCAATTTAATTTTCTGTGTGTGCGTATGTTAGCGAGAGAGAGAGAGAGAGAGAGAGAGAGAGAGAGAGAGAGAGAGAGATTAAATTGTTGGAATTCTTTAGACATCCAAAAATGGCTTTTAAGTGAATTTTAGCCGTCAAGAGCTGTATTTTGCAATTAACTGTTTTGTAAGTATTCGAGATAGATAACCAGCAGTAGCCCTTTTGAAAATCTTTTAAAAGACACCAGTTACATTTCAGATTCAACGATATTGTGTAAGTTTGATGCAAAGTAAATTATAAAAGGCAAGAATCTCTGACTCCCTCTTTCTCCATCCGTTTAGAACACACACTCATAAGGCATTCTTCAAACTTCCGTACATGCATCTATCAATATAAAATTATTATCATTATGAAAAATTAAACGAACAAAATTCTACAAAGAAGACCTAAATCCACGAAGGCCAGCTTCTGTGACTATAGACAAGAAAGTAATTTCAAGGAAAGCTTCCCCCAACCGGATGTAGATTCTCTGTACGACCTCCAAGGCATCCGTTGATCCTTACATCCCAAACCCTAGGCCTTCGGTAATCAAACCTATCCTTGATCGTTTCCGGAAAGCTCTAGGCCTATTGTTGCTGTATAATCATTTTGGATCCCAATGCCAGTTATAATTTACCCAATTACCATATGTTGCCCTTTCGTAGCCATTAGGGAGAGAAACGTCTTTGCCAGTGATCATAAGGAACCCAAAACTTCCACTCCAACTTACAAGTTAAGAGAACTGAAGTTCTCATGGACTAATTAATTACTACATGGCAAAAGATCATGGTTTTTTATATCAATGGCTAAAAACTTACGCATTTTATAAAATCGCAATGATTCCAATCCAAAGTATTATCAGATATCAATAGCCATGAGTCACAGTATTCACAAGCTAAAACAATAACAAAAATGCATGATTTCATATCCCAAATTCTCCCGAGGTGTAAAATCATTCCCTTCACTATATGCAAATCAATTCAAATTTCTACATCCATTGGGATCATTAAAATTACCAAAATTATGGTATAGATATCTAAGAGAGAGAGAGAGAGAGAGAGAGAGAGAGAGAGAGAGAGAGAGAGAGAGAGAGAGATTCTGCATACAGTACTTCTGATAGTCTTAATATTTAAATAAATATACAGACTGGATGTAGGTTACAAAATATCAGATTGAATAAAATCACTCACCAGTTCTCAAATTGTATAGAGACCTTATAGGCTATACTGTATATCACGCACCTGCGGGAGAAAGATAAGGAAATTGTAGAAAAGCCATTTCACAAATCAATATAATCATTCCATGCGGCATTTAAAAAATTCTGGTGAACGCACTCTAATCATGAATAATTCATATAGATAAAATATTTAAAATAGCTTTGGTCAAAACCATAAGTGGATCAATTTTAATGCAATTTAATCTTTTTGATTATTAATATGTATTCTAACATTCGTCAAAAATTGACCAATAATACACGAAATTAAGAAACCTTCAAAATAGCAAGTCTGAAACGCGATTAGTTTGCACATATTTCACGGAGTCGAAAGCCAATACTGTACTCAAAACTGTGAAAAGAGAAAATAATAAATATTGAACAGACATACAAAAAAAAAATCACCAAATAAATAAATACATAAACACTCTAATAATAACTAGTTAATTTCCCGAGAACTTTCGAATATAAGCATAAAAATGCTGCTAAAAAGGCAGTTTTAAATTTCATCAGTAAAAGGAAATGAAAACTTCAGGTACTAGGCAGAGTGGCGCTACAAATCAATGTGGTCGCTTATGCTCTTCCCAGCTAACAGCACGCACCACTACTCGGGATTATCGATGATAAGAGAAGTCTCCTAATAATGTAGTTCATAGAGCATGGCCGAATACAAAATATTTCGGCATTGATCTCGATAATAATAACTCTACCACTGTTGAGTCAAAGGGAGCCACTACAATGAAAGAACAAAGCAGAATGGCACTCAGTAGAGATTCTGCCTTTGCCACGCTAAGCAGTATTATTTTGCTTTTAACTCCGCTGCGTACTTGCGCTTCGATGTATTTTCTTTAAAATCTAACGGGCATGTTTTTGGGTCCTACCCCACAATGTCCATCAAGTTTCATTAAAATTGGTTCTATAGATTTAGCGTAATGTTATTTGCAAACCAAAAATAAACTAAAAACTATTTGCCCTTTACTTTACACAATAATTATTTTCAAAGTACTGCTGCATACTTGTACTTTGCTGTAATTCATACAAAATGTTGCAGATTTATCCTTGGACCATACCAAGTTTTGTCAAAAGCGGTATTAAGAAACAGGCTACAGGGGTGAATGCATACCATCGCAAAATCTTCGATTTTGGCGAAGGCAACCATCAGAAGCCAATGACAAGTGCTCTGTAAAAGAGAATTTGAGTCAACTAGCTGCACAATAATTTGTTATGAAAAATTAGAGTGCCTCTTTATCTCATTCTGGAGTGTGACATTCTTTTCGAATCTTGCTTCTAAAATACCTATAAATAAGAACCGTACACAAATGATCTTATGAGACTTGAATAAGAAGGGAAAGAGAGACATCCAAAAAACAAATTAAATCACATACAATTACCCTATACATCCCTATATTGGATTAGCAGCTTACACTACACAGTACGTATGATTTAAAACGGTAATTTTGGAGATATGACAACAGCTGCATCAAATTGTTAATGAAGGCGGTCATAAATTAGTAGCAATAAAAACATATTCACCATACATACACACATACACACACACACACACACACACACATATATATATATATATATGTATATATATATATATACTTAAATATATATACTTATATATTTATATATATTGTATATATAAATAAATATATATATATATATATATATATATATATATATATATATATATATATTTATGCCTATATACTATTACATAATTTGAAATTCCACTAGATCACCATAATATTCATTTATATATATATATATATATATATATATATATATATATATATATACTGTATATATATATGTATATATATATATATATATATATATATATATATACTGTATATATATATATATATATATATATATATATATATATATTTATGATATACATACAAAATACATATGTATAAATATATATATATATATATATATATATGCACACACACACATATATATATATATATATATATATATATACACACATATATATATATATACACACACACACACACATATATATATATATATATATATATATATATATATATATATATATATATATATATATATATATATATATATATATACATAAGTTAAAACCCCACCAGCTCATCATAACGAATTACAATTAACATCAAGTTGCGCTTAGTGATCTATCTGAGGCATCAGACCCTTCCCGTTTCATTAAGGGTATATCGGCGAAATGATAGATGAAGACGCTTCTAAGTCTGACAGAACATATCACTCACCGAAAGAAGCAGCGTTCAATATCATTAAAACGGGGCAATATCTTCCATGTTATGTACCTTCCTGTAAAACTCATCTGTTGTTAAAATTGATGAAGAGAGTATAAAGAATATCTAAGAAAATCCATATATATATATAATATATATATATATATATATATATATATATATATATATGTATATATACATACATACATATATATATATATATATATATATATATACATATATATATATATATATACACATATATATATATATATATATATATATACACATTATATATATATATATATATATATATATATATATATATATATATATACAGTATATATATATATATATATATATATATATATATATATATATATATATATATATATATATATATGGGAATATGGAAGAAAAATACCTATATTTCAAACAAAACAGAGTAACTGAAATTTTACTTGAATAAATTAAAAGTGTAAGAGAATAACAGCAATATAAATGCCATTAAATCATGAAAGAGTGCACGGTAAGAAAATAAGTCCCAATAAAGAATACTTAACAAAAAGAACATGAATAATGATTTAAGATAAAAGGGAAAATGTACCGCGAACATTACAAGACAGATTTTATGCATAGATAAAACGTCCCACGTCACTGACAACAAATATCAAAGGCTTGAAAAAATATAACAAAGAGAAAAGTCAAAAGAAAAGAGAACATGATAACATCTAAGAATAAATAAGAGTAATGATTATCCGTAACGACATTTGCAAAAAAGAGGAAAATGTAAATATGGTAAAAGAGGAAAAAGCAGTGACGATAGTTGTAAAGAAAAAGGACAAAGTAAACAAATACTAAAAAGATAACAATGATAAAAAGGCAAAAGAGGAGATTAGGAGGGAGCAAATGGGAAATACGAGAAACAAAGAAAAAAATATCAAGTACAAAGATGTGAGTAAATAAAGGAGGGCAACGATTTCTTAAAGTACAAAAGATATTGAATATAAATAAAAACGAGAAATGGGAGAAAGAGAGAACACAGAAATTGTAGAGAGAGAGAGAGAGAGAGAGAGAGAGAGAGAGAGAGAGAGAGAGAGAGAGAGAGAGAGAGAGAGATAAACGTAAAGCGTTTATGATAAGCAAGATAACGTTAAAGAAGGGATAAGCATAATTATAATAATGAGTTTCTGTTCCGTCTGTCCCAAATTCATGGCTTCAAATAGCTTTCAAGGAGAGCCGAGATAACATAGAACTCATTGCAGCTTAAAAATTAACGACATGAAAACGATAATGACGATGATGAAACAGGCTTTTTCCTTTACGGCCCTTTGTTTAAGTTGAAGTTTTAAGATATATAGATAATTAAAGCATTTGCGAATAAAGCATAATTGTGCAAACATTTACGCTCTTTTACACAAAAGCACACATTCAGAAATACAGAAAAACTGACAAGTCGAATTTATTTTGTTGTGGAATTGAAAACCATAGAGGAATGATTTAACAAAAATCATGTAATTTACATCGGAAATATCATGTTATGCCAGGAGAGAAAATTCTTATATATGTTAGTTAGAAACACAAATGCCGCTATCAACATTCTCACCAAGTCCAAAGATGAGTGTTTAGAGCAAGTTTTAATTTTCACGGAAAGAGCATCGCCTACTGACACAAAAAAAAAAAAAAAAAAAAAAAAAAAAAAAAAAAAAAAAAAAAAGCATTACAACTGTCAACATCCCTTTAGGCATGTATATAAACAACATACTGTTAAGAAAAATTAAGAAATAAAAAAATGTTAGACAATTATGAACTGTAGCTATTTTAAAGATATCTTCGTTTTTCACAACGTGGAAGCGAATAACAGAAGATTCTTAAAAAAAAAGTTATTATACGGATATAATCTCTGAAATATGTTACATTTAATGGCTGTTTTCCCAAATATTTCATGTTTGATTTCTTTTTTTACCATTTTAATACCATTTAAATAAATACAATTTTTATTATGAATAATCTAAATTATGACAATTTTATTAAGCTAAAATCAATTAAAAATCCAGAGGTACTAAAACCAGCAATAAATCGTTTAACACAATTATTAAGTTTTATCACAGGCCAATATTATTGAATTTAAATCTAGGCCCTAATCGATGAACTACCAATATTTACGTAAGAAATTAAGATATGAACAAAAAGTAACATGATGAAGGGAAAAATGAATTAATACGAAAAATGGGTTTTGAAAAATGCCTCTTGTGCCATCCCACAGATTATATTACGTTAGTAATATTCAAACCAAAAAATATATACAACGGATGCAATATCTCATCATGCTGTTCCATAGATTATAATTTTACTTTAATATCCTTGCCTTAAAAATTTATGCTTTTGAGAGTTGGGATATCAAACATGAGAATAAAAAACACCACCTACAAACTCTCTCTCTCTCTCTCTCTCTCTCTCTCTCTCTCTCTCTCTCTCTCTCTCTCTCTCTCTCTCTCTCTCTCAGACAAGAAAAGGAAAACATAAGAACGTCTAAGATAAACATCCATTGAAAAGGACTACTCTACAAAAAGGCTCAAAGAAAATAAATCAAAGAGATTTTGCAGCAGCAGCACTCAGGAGGACCAAAGGAAATGATTAGGCCATAAAAGTGAAAAATATTTTTTTTTTCCTGGTGATGCCGCTGACGGAAGGGCTTTTAATTGCAGAAATAAGATCATATTTTGCGTTGAGAGAGAGAGAGAGAGAGAGAGAGAGAGAGAGAGAGAGAGAGAGAGAGAGAGAGAGAGAGAGAGAGAGAGAGAGAGAGAGAGAGACACATTTACGCGCATGACCACGAGAGATTTTCCATTGCCAACTAGTTCAGAGAAAGGGTGAGAAGAGGGGCTTTGCCCTTACAAGCAGGGCACGACAAAGCTTAGGCAGTAGTCTTCGTCAACAAGACAGGGGGTAGGGGGATTTGAAAAGATTCTCTTCCCGATCCCTCCCAGAAAAAGAAGTTTTGCGTAGGGTTGAAAATCCCCACATACATACACATACACACATATATTCATATACATATTCGCACACATACATACTGTATATATGTGCGTGTATATATATATATATATATATATATATATATATATATATATATATATATATATATATCCTTTTTGCAAAAAGAGAAGGTTGAGAGTATATGTGAGCAAGCGTAAGGTAATGATAGTAAATGACAACCAAGAGAATAAATGAAAGAAGAATGCGAGATGTTAATTCGTATGATGAAAGAAGCAGAATTTGGGAAGAAAGATAGCTGGAGGTGTACACAAGACTTGTAAGAGAATTGAACTGTCTGTGACACAGGGCATGAGTGAAAGGTGTGTTGAACCAACCCTCTTCACTGATTTTACAGTGGATTATGGATTAAAGGAATTTGAGTTATATGATCAAGAACTGAGTCACGGTGGCCATCCGGTGTCTACGTCCTACTTGGATAAACACAGTCTAGGTATCTCAACCGGGGATAAACTCCACAGTTGGACTACGAAGTAAAATTGGGAGCTTGGGCAGTCGAAGGGAGACAGTATGCTGCAAAAATCCTAATCTGTGGCGGAAAAGATGAGAATGTATAAAAAAAATGTTTAAAAAAAAACTTTCTCTATGTAAGTGAAGGGTAAATATTGAATGTAAATGAGAGAAAAAAGGTTAAAGTTGTAGAGTTGGACTTTTTGTTTGGTATGTTAGGTGTAAGGATGATCAGGATTTTTTGAGGTGGCTCGACAATGTAAACATAATGGGCGACAATAAGTTAGTGAAAAGTACGTATAATTCAGAAGTGTCAGAAGGTACGAGGGGAGGGTCTAGAAAAGGTTATATACATTTCGTGAAGGACGCACTGGATATTTAGAAAGAGCCAAAGTGCGTGGAAGACGGGAGTGAATGATTCTGTATGTTAGCAGGGTTTGACATGACATGTCCAGCTTTCTGTGGAATGGTATGAAGCGATTGATGTGTGAAAGTTTCACTGCTAACGGTTGAATATGGTACATAAAAACACAGAATCGTGTGTGTATATATATATATATATATATATATATATATATATATATATATATATATATATATATATATATATATATATATAAAATAGCAGGCAAATTCACCCCCAACCCACCACCAGTGTTGAAGGTGAATGGTCAGTATGTGACTGAAGCAACTGAGGTTAGCAATGCCCTGGCTAATTATTTCTCAAATGTATTATTCAAATGAGTAGCTGCTCCTGGTCACCTGTATAGGTGCATTGAAGAAAAGAAAATTTTAGATTTTGCAACCGGAAGGGAAGAGTCATACAATTCTCCTTTTCCTGAAAGAGAATTCGATTCCGCACTTGCTACTTGTGATGATACAGTCTCTGGACCCGATGGAATCCCATATGCAATAATTAAACATGTACCTATTAATACCAAGTTATTTATTTTGGGCATTATATGCCATGATCATAGTTATCCAAGTGTTTTGGAACTAGCCCTTATTTTAGCATTTTCAAAACCCGGTAAGGATAAGTTTTTAGCAGCAAACTAACGACCGATTACATTCTTTCTTGTTTATGCAAGATCACGGAGAAAATGGTCAATGCAAGACTGATGTGGTACCTGGAAAAAAGGGTATTTTATCACCAATGTGGATTTAGAAAAAGGCACTAAACGACTGATGTCTTGATACGACTTGAGTCCTCTGTTTGTTAAGCCTTTGCTTCCAAACAACACCATGTGACAGTCTTTACCTTGAAAAGGTATACTACACTACATGGAGATATGGAATACTTAAAACCATTCATAATTTGGGATTACGAGGAGAGCTACCATTCTTCATTGAATCATTTATTTGTCATAGATTTTTTTTCAAGTGAGAGTAGGGGAAGCTCTATCAGAGAGGATATGTCAGGAAGGAGTTCCCCAGGGTAGTGTGCTAAATGTAACTCTATTTGCACTAGCCATTAATGGGATATCCTCAGTCATTCCTCATGATATTCTCTCAACACTATTTGTAGATGATCTCTCCATATCAGAAAACAACAACTCTCAATTGACAAAATTATTCAGTGGGCTGATATGAATAGGTTTAAGTTTTCGACAAGCAAAACTACTGTTGTCCATTTTTGTTGTATTTGCAAGTACATCCAGACCCGGATATATACATCAAAGGTCAATGGATCCCATGTTAAGTGAAGCTAAATGTTTTGGATTGATATTTGATTGTAGGCTTACAAGGGTTCCTCACTTGATAGGCATTTAAAGCTAAATGTCTTTATGGCCTGAATCTTTTAAAAGTATTGTCCTATACATCATGGGGACAGACTGCAAAACTATTTTAAAATTATACAAGGCCTTAATTTAAAAAAGAATAGTTATGGGTGTAAAATATAATCCCCAGCCACCCCAAGGCAATTAAAGATATGAGATTCTAGACATCATGCTGGTATTAGATTGTCCACAAAAGCGTTTAGAACTTCGCCTATCCCAAGTCTCTTTGTTGACGCTGGAGAATTACCTTTAGACCTCTACCATAAGTCTTCTATTTTTCGGTATTGGTTTAGGTTGAAAAGACTTCCTAATTCTTTGTGCTGTCAGACTGCAAAGTTTGTAAGGCATTGTAGATATTTTGAGTTACACCCAAACCCTCCTCACCCTGATGGTTTTCAGGTAAAACAATTATTAAACAGTCTTCATATAGCAAGAAATAAAGTTCTTCCATTTAGGATATTACCAACCCCTCCATGGAAATTACCTTAATTATCTTTTTGTAGATATTTTACTGGTATAAAAAAGAACATGACTGAATTAGAAGCCAGGTCTCTTTTTATTGAACATGTTGAAGAACCGAGGGAATCAACTTTTATATATACTGATGGCTCCAAATCGGATGCTGTCGATGGATTTGGAGTATTTAGTAGTTCTTTTAACTGTAGAGGTGCACTTCCTCTAATATCTTCTATATTTACTGTCGAAATCTATGGCATACTAACGGCTATTGGGAAAGTATCATTGGAGGAGGGTGGTAATTTTACCATTTTCAATGATGCAAGGAGTGTCCAAGCTTAATAAGTTTTTAATTCCGGTAACCCTTTAGTTTTAAAATTTTAGAATGGCTTCTTATAATTGGACTGAGAGGTGTAACATTTTAATTTTGCTGGGATCTGGCACATGTAGGTGGGACTGGAAATGAGAAAGCAGATTCAAGGGCAAAGAATGCTGCATCTGAGTTGCGACCAAGAAGGTATCCTATTCTTTGTGATGATTGTTTGCCCAACATTTAAAATTTTATTTCTAATAATTGGCAACAGTATTGGGATAATTTAGTTGGAAATAAAATGCGAGAAATAACAAATATTATATTCCCCTCGAAGTATAACATGATAACCCCCGAAAGTGGGAGACTACTTTTTGTCGCCTCCACATTGGTCACACTCGGTTGACACTTGAATATCTGCTTACTGGGCATTACCAGCCATATTGTGACGACTGTTTGGTACCCTTGACAGTGAGGCATTTGTTGACCGAATGCCTTACTTAAAGTATCGAAAGAAATGGATACAGTATCTGTTTGAGGCTCGAGGTGAGGATGGCAGGTTCATCCTTGCCAAGATTCTTGAACATGATGTGTCCTACCATGCTAGCGGTATTTTTAGCTTTACTTCAGAAGCAGGTCTTCTGAAAGCTACTTAACTTTTAAAATTACATCTTTGCTTCTAGGATTTTAATTGAGTATTCTCTTATTCTTTATTTGACCTTAGATGTCAGGTTGCCAGAAAATCTCAAATCAATCAATTAATCAATCAATATACATATATTTACACACACAAATATATATATATATATATATATATATATATACATATATATATATATATATATATATATATATATATATATATATATTTCCTTTTATTTTCTCCAATTATGGGAGGTAGCATAAAAAAAGAACAAAAGAGGACTTTTCTTCTCTTAGCACCTTCCAGCCTGACGATGGATTCAGCCGTTACTGCTGCTACTTCAGCGGTCACCAAGGCGACTGGAGGAAGCAGCAGGGCCTATCCGACTGCTTCACAATCGCTCCCTATTCATTCCTATTTCTAGCACGCTCACATCTCTCTTCCCGTCATTTACATTTTTTTACCCTCCATTCATTCACCCGAGCCTCGGCCTTCCTCTTGTACTTTTCCCATCAACTTTTGCATTCATCACCTTCTTCAGCAGACGGCCATTATTAAAGATATATATATGTGTGTATGTGTGTATGTATGTATGTAGGTATATATATATATATATATATATATATATATATATATATATATATATATACACACACACACACACACATATATATATATATATATATATATATATATATATATATATATACAAACACACACGCACACACACACATATATACATATATATATATATATATATATATATACACACACACACACATATATATATATATATATATATATATATATATATATATATATATATATATATATATATATATATATATATATATATACAAACACACACGCACACACACACATATATACATATATATATATATATATATATATACACACACATATATATATATATATATATACACACACACACAGACACACACATATATATATATATATATATATATATATATATATATATATATATATATATATATATATATATAGGTAGTAGGTTGGCCAGGGCACCAGCCACCCGTTGAGATACTACCACTAGAGAGTTTTGGGATCCACTGACTGGCCAGGCAGTACTACATTGGATCCTTCTCTCTGGTGACGATTCATTTTCCCTTTGCCTGCACATACACCGAATAGTCTGGCATACTCTTTACAAATTCTCCTCTCTCCTCATACACCTGACAACACAGATTACCAAACAATTCTTTTTCTCTCAAGGGGTTAACTACTGCACTGTAATTGTTCAGTGTCTAGTTTCCTCTTGATAAGGGTAGAAGAGACTCTTTACCTATGGTATGCAGCTCTTCTAGGGGAAGGACACTCCAAAATCAAACCAGTGTTCTCTAGTCTTGGGTAGTGCCATAGCCTCTGTACCATGGTCTTCCACTGTCTGGGGTTAGAGTTCTCTTGCTTGAGGGTACACCCAGGCACGCTAGTCTATCTAATGTCACTCTTTCTTGTTTTTATTTTTAAGTTTTTATAGTTTATATAGGAAATATTTATTTTAATGTTGTTTCTATTCTTAAAATATTTTATTTTTCCTTTTTTCCTTTCCTCATTGAGCTATTTTCCCTGTTGGGGCCCCTGGGCCTATAGCATCCTGCTTTTCCAACTAGGGTTGTAGCTTAGCAAATAATAATAATAATAATAATAATAATAATTTATATATATATATATATATATATATATATATATATATATATATATATATATATATATATATATATATATATAACATTGTTCACATGATACACCTGTACTAAAATCAAAACGCCAGATTATACACACTGCCATTCACCGCCCACCCATTGCAAGAATACATTCTTTTCCTTTGAAATGAAGGCCTTTACAGTTCCTACTTCCCTTGCCACAAGTCTCCTGAATTATTTATTCTCTTCATATAAATACCATCCACATTTTTTTTATCACGTGGAAAAATAACTTACGTGTGTAAGGCAGCAACCTTATCTCAAAACCAATTCCCGTGAATAATATGCACGAAGACTACGGGACTAGATTTAGCAAGCAACGTGTGCTCCTATGAATATATTGTATATACATAAACATTTATATTAGTTGGCAAGAGCCGTGAAATACATGTAATCCTTTGCAGTATCAATTAAACGGGCAAGAAGAAAATCAAAGATTTTTGCTGTCATGACTAAATCTATGCACTAATATAATCAACGTGCCAGGAATCTAGTTTTAATTCTCTGAAAAGTAAAAATACTAACACATGTCATTAGTACATTTCAGTTTCAAATGATTCATATATTAAGAACATATCATTTACAAGAAATAATAGTGGATGGCTGTCAATGATAAATAACATTGTGTTTGTGTACATGTGCGGGAGCCAGAAACATGTGCTAGTGCTGGTTAGTATTCAGACTTTAAAATATTTCGTAATGAGATGCATCGTACATTCGTGTAAGAACTTTATCACTTGATAGATGGAAGACATCCATCTGTACGTACAAAGTTAATAACACTTTGCATATTTTAAAATGTTAGCGAATTGTTTTATATAAATTAATTCAAAACTTTTTTTAATGAATTTCCCAATTAGTCAGGGTCACTCTGTATTGTCACCAGATTTTTTTATATTTATGAAAACAATACATTTGTGTAAACTTTATTGTATAAAAAATCAGAAAAAAACATGGCTTCCATTTTTCCCCGTTGCTTATATTGGCCTCATTTTAGAATTTTACAAAATCGCTGCCGTAAAAAATGGTTTTCAATATCGCAGCTTCCAAATAAGCTAAGATATGAAATTTAACCGCTAAACCTTCATTTTCAGGGCCAAGGAATTCTATGGCATTATAGATTAGGCTAGATTCAACCCCAAACGTTTTGGACTCAAATATTCTGTTTCACTGAATGTTTTACAAGTGATCAGACGTGACCATTCCACTAAGCTAGTGTCCATTACCAACATGCTTCTCATAAAAAAAAAAAAAAAAAAAAAAAAAAAGGATTTAATCTTTTGGCCAGCTAAGGAGCCTTTACATAAGACCACCATTATCATCATTATCATCAGTATCATAATTATTCTGTCTCCTACTAATTTAGACACTCACTGCGGAGCTGGGAAAGATCGGTGCAGGATAAGTTTTTGATCTCTAAGAACATTTGGCAGAAAAGCAGTATATTTTGCATTGGAGGCTAATCATCTTCATGGTGGCCTTTGTATCTGGAATGGCCTCCATCATGGTTGGTTTCAGCTGGCCATCAGACTTCTAGTGGTAGCTATCTTTTGGGGAATCCAACTGAGGACCCTACACAGCAATGCTAGCCTGTTCCCACTCTCTGGCTTGGATATGGACTTTCAGGACGTGCTGTCTCAGAGCCCCAAGGGTAAGAAGTAGCGTGTCCCTTTCTTTCAATTCTTGCAGAAGAGATGCCAATACAGTTGGGAGATGGTTTTGGTGTCGATAACTTAAGGGGAGTAACAGGTTGCACAGACGAAGCTAGCCAGAGTGGTCAAGATATTTTTGGAATGTCATTCTTCATGACTGCAATGTTGCCTGCTTGCAGCTTTTTTCAGTTACAGGTGGATAGGTCTTTAGATCATGCATGTCTGTGATGTATCTAAGCCAGAGTCCGTTATATTTGATCCAGTCAAAGGTAAAAAAGAGCTTGCTCATCTGTTCTCCAGCTTGGAAATGAAGTTCCTAGTCAGCATTTCAGGTTGCAAAGACAAAGAATAAGATTGCTTCCACTTGATGTAGGTAGTTTATTATTGCCTTGAACATTACACTTTTGGGTCTGTTTCTTTCATTCTTGGAAAATGTGATGACATTAACAGTGGTCAAGACCTCAAATAGGAAGGTGTTTGCTTGCTTCACGCACTCAGCTTTTATGTGCTTTATCCCTTCTGAACATGCAGCTTCAACTCGCTCTGCTGCATTCAGACAGACATTTCTCAAATGTAGGTTGTCCTTAATAAACTCCTCCAGTGCCATTTCATAAAGAGCTACATATGAATAGGTGTGAGTATGAAACACACACTTGTAATGGGTACATTTCAGGCTTTGTTTTGTTGTTGCAGACCTACAGACATCATCTTTTATCAAGGTATCATCAATACCTGAATTCTCTAAGGAGGCACCATGTTGAGGGACAACTGTGCATTTCAGATCAGGTTTGGCATCCAGATGTTGGACCACCTTCTCACAAAGAGCCATGTCAAAGGAACTGACAGTAGGGTGATCTTCCCCAACAGCCAGCTTTCTCATTTGACTTGTTTGCCTGACTACAGTCACCAGGGTTGACAACTTGTGTACCACCTCTAGATCATCGGCTTGATTTCAGTAAGTTGTACCATTCCCAGCCTCAAATATTATTCGATGCTACCCTGGCTTTTATTCAGGATAAAGCAATAGCAACAATCCATCCTATTTAAGACATCTGGTAGGATCCAGATATTTCTTTACTGGTGACAAAGTGGTTTGTTCCTTTGGCAAGCAGTGGTTTGGGCTTCTCACAGAGAGATCTATTTACATGGTAAGGAGTGATAAATAGAATATGGGTATAGTCTATCTTTAAAGGTGGTACAACTGGTTTTTTAGGTACTTCTGCCTTCTGGTATACTGCAGTAATCATTCCATGGGTGTTTCTTTTCCCATCAGCAATGTTCTCTGAAAAGTTTGAGTTATCAATTATGAAAACACAAAGGCATTCTTCTTCAAGAATGATGGTACATAAAGACCTTGGAACTCTTTGGTGTTTTGTACAATAGCATTAGTCAGAGCTGTATAAATTAGCATGTTATGACCATATGAAACACAGCAATCATGTGCACTGAGAAGATCCATCAGCACCTTGTTGCTGGTGACTTCCATGGTCAGAACCAGTCTCAGGACCTGTGGGTTTTCTCGCGCACGGGGTGGCTTGAATGTCGCTGATTCTCTTCTTGGCTTTTAGTTGAAGAGCTAACTGTGAAGGGTGTTCTGTCAGTACCTTTGGTCGTCATTTGAGTTCCCATGCTATCAGCAGGTCCCACCATGATCCAGAAGTTTGTGATATACAGCTCACCTGGAATGTCATGGGTGTCACTGGTGATCTCTATGGTGTTTTTATTCTTAGCTGTCTTGGTAAAGCTTATAATGCTTTCCCTTATCCCCTGTGCTGCTCTCTAGATTGTGTGCATGAGATCATCGTCATTACCATGAACATATATCGCAAAATGAATAATATTTTGCTCGCACACCTCTGGGGAAAAGAGAACAGCTGACATCCTTAAATTTTCTTACAGCATAGTGTACCAAGCATATTGACGTATGTGGTTTTGATATCTTTCATAGGTAGGTATGCTTGGTTCAGTGTTTGAACTTCATGAAGGCGAATCAACTCGAGCAAATTTGGGCACTGTAGAAAGGGTTCTATGCAGCCTGTTCTGCTTCCACTAGTGTTGGCTTCTCATTTTCCATGGAAAAAGTGCTTTGTGCAGCAAGTTTTGTGGTACCTAATATCAATTAAATTTGCATCCCCTGGTACAATGCATGTGTTAATTCTTGTTTTCAATGTATTAACTGTCCTCACCTGATGGAGCTGCTCATCATCATAATTCTGACATTACATACAGCAGTGTGTGGACGTGTTGCGCGGAGCTCCGTTAAACACCCGCCCTGAGTCGTATTTTAGCTTTCTGTTTCTCCCTTAGAATATCATTGAAAAGATATTAGTTAATCTTATGGAGAAACCTAAGTCATAAGAAACACTACACTATGGCTGTTCCTAAATATTTCTACCCCATATGTAAAAACACGGAGGGAGAACGGAAAAAATGGATCGGATGTGATTGTAATAGACTCTACCATAAGAAATGTGTGCATATAGTGATAAGCATCACTGATAATGAACTAATAATAATAACTTAGATTGGTTATGCCCACACTGTGTAACTGAAGCCAGACAATCCAATTTAGTAATATCAAAATTAAAGGAAGATGTGAATGTGAGAGATTTGGCCCTGAATGAACAAGATGCGAAAATAGATGACTAGGAAAACAAACTTGCGAACCTTAGAGCAGACGCAGAAAATTCCACCCAGACTACCGACCTCACTGAGAATGTTGACATTCTTGCCATGAATATGGAATCAATTAAAGAAATACTTCAAACATTGATAGACACAGAACTGGAGAAACTGACATTTGCTGACAACGTTAGAGAGAAAAAAATCTGTTGATAATTAAATCAACTAATACAACAACTAAAATTACTGAAAGAAAATGCGAGGTTGAACAAACACTTTAAGACATTCCTATACTTAACACGAGGTCAACTACGAATGGAAATGTTGTTGTAAACTTTGCAAACAAAATGATCAGAGAAGAGACAGCCAACAAAACTCAGACATTGGTGGCTGACACTGAAACGAGCAAAATTGGAAAACTAAAACCAAAAATAATGATATGCAATGTGTACAATGATGAAGATGATGTAGTAAATGTTTTGATTCAAAGAAATCGCTGCCTGGACCAAATCCAAAATATAGAAGGGAAGATAAGTGTAGTCCTGAAGAAAAATGCCTCGGGGGGACCACCCATTATGTGCTGAAATGTGATCCTGAAGTTTGGAGGGCTATTCATGATAATGGGGACAAAGTTTCGTTACGATGGGGTATTTATAACATACGTGATAGGTACCACGTGATCACCTGCTATCACTGTCTGTGGTATGGACATTTTGAAAAAGATTGCAAGTCTAAGAATGATTTAATCAGCGGGAAATGTTCAGGAAAACATTCCACCAAGAAGTGTAATTCACCAGTTTCAAAGTGTATAAACTGCACAAAGATAAACAAACCAAGTGACCACATAGTAAATTCTAGAGACTGCAAAGCTTATGACTTGGAATTGAAAAGACTAGCAGAAAATACTGATCATGGTTACTATGGATGTCATAAACTGTGGCTATGTAAATATACAATCTGTGGGTAATAAGACTATTATAATTCGAGAATTGATAAACGAGAAATATTTGGATATGCTAGCATTATCTGAAACATGGTTAAATAACTTGGACAAGGCAAAGATCAGTGAAATGACACCCGCCCCCCCCCCCACACGCCTTCTTTCACATACCAAGAGAAGGTAGGTCTGGTGGGGGTGTCGGACTCTTCATTCATAAGTTACTCAAATCTCAAAATGTTGAAAAGAACTAGTGTAACAAGCTTTAATATATAGAAATCAACTTTACACCAAAAAACAGAAAAATATCCTTTGTAACAATCTACAAACCTCCTAAAACAAACACTATCTTTTTTGCAACAGTAACGATTTAACAGTAAATGAACAATATGCGATATGAAACGTTAAATACTCTGAACGAACAAGGTAAAACGACAGTGGAGGTTCTGTAGAGAGTGGGGTTCCCCTGCAGCCATCAAATTAAAGTAGAGTAAAGTAAACATTGTTCCT
>NC_090725.1:123938709-123956209 GCF_036898095.1 Palaemon carinicauda | reverse complement strand
TGCTGTAATGGCCTCACATTCATTGCATATAAGGTGTAAACGTCAAGATAGCTTTTGTGATCAATACGATTATAACAATAATAAAAATTCATTTCTTTTTACTTACAAATCTAATAAATGTTACAAGGAAAAATAAATTTATTATAGTTTTTAACTATAAGACTATATATAAAATACATTCTAACACCTTGAATGTGAAAAGTCATATCAAGATGTGATCATTCATGAGCTTCCTGATCCGTGGCCTATTGTTCGTTGTATAATTATATTACCAGAACTGTGGCACATCGAACTTTGTAATGGTATCATACTAGAGGTATATTGCTCTGGCTTCATAAGTCTTTTAGGTATTGCAAACAATCGGGGCTCAACATGCGACTCACAATAATTACCGTCGACAACTTTGTTGCGGCGAAGGTTATGTTTTGATCTGTCTATTTGGTATATCTGTGTGTTTGTGATTCGTATAATTCAAAAACTATTTGACAGAATCCCATGAATTTGGTGGGATGGTTGTCCATGATTCAAGGAAAATTTGATTACATTTTAGATGTGATTGGATCCAAGGTATAGGTCAAGGTATCGAAAAGGTAGAAAACGTCTTTTTGCTAAATCGTGGTCAATTTTTATCTGATTTGCATAAACATCATCAGATTTCTTGCTGACAAAAGGGGCGGTGGCGAAGGTATGCGCTCTACCGAGTGCCCATTCTAGTTGGTCATGAAACAATAACAACATAAAATTTGGCTCAAATGTGCAAGGGGCAAATGCAGTAAGTGTTATCAGGTAAGGTTTGCTAGTACTACTTAATCATCATATATATGACTTTGTACTTGAATTTTAGCAAGTTACAATGGCAAACCTTAAAATCTCTGCAAATAAGAGATTTCTTAATACGTTTCCTTCAATATAACTGTATAATATATAAAAATCATAAATAGTTACCTATTTAAGTAACGAACGGCCTTGAAAAGATAAATCAATGAATAGGCTTTACTATGTCTTCTCAGATAATGACAACATTAAAATTAAAATATAATACAGCCCTATGAAAGAAAAATACTGTAAAATATATGAAACTTTCACAAACCAAATCTATTGCAAGGAGTTAATGTAATAATACTGGACTATCTATACTCTTAAATTTATGCAAACTTAATAGCTAGCTATAACAGTGATAAGCATGGGTATCCTTCAAACGTTTTAACTCTAATTAATTAAATTTCTATTCTAAAAATTCATCATAAAACAATTTGTTTCTATGTTTGTCTATGGTATATATTATTTGAACCTTCCTATAAGGTTAGTCTTTATGAATGGAAATGAACAAAGAAATATACAAAGATTTCCCATGACTAAATTATGATAAAGATTGTAAAATAAATCCATAAAAAAAAAGAATTAGGTGTCACGTGACTCTAAGGCACTACATTTATACTCGTTTCCTCTTCTTGAACCAAAACATTTAGCCTGGGCATACTAACGACGAAGGGTTATGCCATTAGTTACATGTAGCAAGCCAGAGAGATATTCGTTGAGAGGTCAGATAGCTTTGTCTCGATAATATGCATCTCTTAAATCATTACCTTGATTAACTTTTACCTTTATGTGACGTATTCTTTTTTGATAGCATAATTTTCTCATGCGTATAGAATACGAGTTGGCAACTCTTTTCTATGAACGCCGTGGACCTCAGGGTCACCAACCATTCAGAGATGGATGGAAATCAACATTCAAGTGACACGGTTTCATCGAATTTCCAGAGGTTTGCAGCCCTTTTTTTAAATGTTTCCGCTACCAATTAAGAGAAACACAATGGAAAAGATTCTTTAGGTATAGTTTTATTTTTCTCATGTACGAGTTCATATGTCATATCTATCGAACAACATAATTTTTAACTAGTTCGTAAAAAAAAGTATTATAGAAAGTTTTCATACCTAATCAATGCAATTTTGTAAATAGTTACAGTACTCTGTATGGCATTCGTCCTTGGGCGCAAATAAGAGTGTTATTAGTGAAAGTAGGCCACAGGGTTTCTCATGTAAGAATTCATCATCATCATCATTATTATTATTATTATTATTATTATTATTATTATTATTATTATTATTATTATTATACCATAGCCTATCTAGCGTATTGAATATTTTTTTAACCATTTTGTAAGAATACCTTAACAAAACAATTTTGTAAGCAGTTTCAGTACTTTGTAATGGATTCGTACATGGGCGTGAATCGGGATAGTAATAAAGGGGGCCAATTGCTTTAGCGTTGACAAATAAGAATAGAGGCGTTGTTTTACACGACCAGAAAGTCAATGATATCTATGAAACACAAACTCCTTTAATCTGACAAAATTATAATTTTAGGATTAGTCTTGTAAAAATATTAATTCTTATGGATCAATATGCTTATAAGATACAAGAACTAGGTGTGTAAATCTAGTTATTACTAATACAAAAAAAAACACATTTGATAATTACGGAGTCAAAAAATGCCAAACTGAAATACCTTGTTAATTCTACATTTGATATCTAAAGCGGAATCATCATTGGGTAAATTACCGGGATGACGTTGATACTTATTTTTCCCATACCAAGTTCATATTATGGTATAAGTCTTCTCAGCGTTTATTAATAAAAATTATGAGAGCACTCAAAAAATCTGAACAGCAGCAAAATAATGAAGTAATTTCTGAATGTGAAGGCTGTTGCTTTGTCTAGTAGTCTTATTAGCTTTCCTTATTCCTCTGCGCATAATATGGAGAGATCGTGACTTGTAATAAAAGCTACTTTATTATGAAAACGAAAGTAGAAAGGGAAAGGCCAGGGCAAGTTTCTTCATGATAAAGTGCAAATACAGGTATGCAATACATAAATACAAGGCCACAATGTCGTATGTCAACACACTAATATGGACTCATGAATTTACGATAGACATGGAGAGAGAGAGAGAGAGAGAGAGAGAGAGAGAGAGAGAGAGAGAGAGAGAGAGAGAGAGAGAGAGAGAGAGAGAGAGAGAGAGAGAGAGATTACTTCTAAACGTAGCTATTTTCCATCAACATACCATGTATCATCGTGTAATCTCCATTGTAATCACGAATTTTATTTTTGAGTCTCTTAATTAATCCAATTTATCAAACTCTTCGGTTTTCAAATTCCAACTCAATTCTATTTACTACGTAACATGGGATTTTCATCAAGTGGTAATCATAATTAACAGCAGCGACATTATTGAAAAACCAGAATGAGGTAGATTCCCCGTTGTTCTAAATTAATTAAACATCAACAGAAGGATTATTAACAACAGAACTACACTCAGATACAAAAATTTATTTGATCTTCATCTCCATCGTTAGATAAAATTCGATGATCTATGGAAAAGGCTTGTATTTTGTTGCCTCTCCCGGATGAAATTTAAAAAAAGGGTTCAAAATCTTGAACAGAAAAGCTGATAAACTTCGCTTCTTCTCTAATGGATGTTAAGAGAAAACTTGCTCTACTTTAAATGGATTAGAAAAAGAAAGTTTATTCAACAAATGGGAGATAAAATTTCCCAGTCAAGGAGAAAAGCTAATGTAAAGAAAATAAATTTCTCCTATCAAACAATTTCGATGATTTGTCAAAGAATAACTTGATATAAACAATAATGATGATATTAAATAGAGGAATTTTATCATTAAAACAAAGATCTAATAAAATAAAGAAACGATATATGTAACAACTAACTCTTCGACAGCCATACGGCACTAATTAAAGAGCCTTCGCATGATCTTTCAACCATCCCTGTTTCTTGATAAGAATTTAATTCAGATCTAGAAAAATATACATAAAATAAAAAAAATAATTAAAAATATTTTCTTTTCAACAGAATCAGCAAAAAATTGCCATACAATATTTTCTTTAAACGAAGAATCATAAACATTCATGATTTAAAATTTTTACCTCACAAAGTATACTTTTAGGTATACATAATGTATATATATACATGTATACATACACGCACACACATATATAATAATAATAATAATAATAATAATAATAATAATAATAATAATAATAACCAGGATTAAACTATAAAGCCAACCCAATTGTTATAAAATGGGCAGTCTTGTTGTCAATTAAAAAACAAATTAAAAATGTAGAAAACTTATCTAGTTTAATTTGAAATGGCTGTAACTAAAAGGTATCGCTTTATTGTTAAAAATCCCACTTAAGCCATAAAAACATACTTTCATCTCTATTGCAACATATAAAAAGAGAAGTGCAAAATAGAAGGAAATAGTTATTGCGTATGAAATGAAGAAAATAATTTTTTTTTTTATTTCACATAACGAAATATAAACAACAAAATGGGAAAAGGGAATTCCTAAAATTTTAGGGAAGACAACAATACGAATTCGAGAGAGAGAGAGAGAGAGAGAGAGAGAGAGAGAGAGAGAGAGAGAGAGAGAGAGAGAGAGAGAGAGAGAGAGAGAGAGAGTATTTCATTGTTATAAATAGGGGTTAAAAGTAGAATGATTCTTTACAATTAGGATTGGGGACCCCTATATAAAACTAGGAAGCGAGGAACCGTGTATTCTAATATATCACATTAACATATATCAGGAGCCTCCAGAAAGAGGTCTTCGGTCAAAAACATTCTCGCTCTCTCTCTCTCTCTCTCTCTCTCTCTCTCTCTCTCTCTCTCTCTCTCTCTCTCTCTCTCTCTCTCTCTCTCTCTCTCTCTATTAAAAAATTCATTAATAATAAACCTTCATCTCATGGATTGTATACAGTAATACTATTACTATTGATAACAGTAGCATTGAAAGCAACAGCATAATAAAAATAATAATAATAATAATAATAATAATAATAATAATAATAATAATAATAATAATAATAATAATAATGATAATAATATTTGTTGATGATATCTCATTAAATATTATCGCTGCCTCAGTAGCATTGATTTTGCTTTCTCTCTTCTCAATAGGTCTGATGATTTTCTTTTCTGCATAATAACAACAACAACAACAACAACAACAACAACAATAATAATAATAATAATAATAAATAACAACAATAACAACAACAACAACAACAACAACAATAATAATAATAATAATAATAATAATAATAATAATGCTAAAAGCAGTTCTCGGGATCGTAAAAGGGTGTCCGCTGGTATTGTAATTTGTTTTATGTGTGGGAAAAGATGATAATTTTGAAGGCAATTATGAGAAAGAGGCAAGAAGAGCAGCATGCAAAATGAGAAATAAAGAATGAAGGGATCTACTATGAAAATGGAATTTATTGAACGATTACCGATTATCTACATCTCAAAATAAATCGTGCAAATGGAGATAGGAAATCAGGGAGGAATAAGGACTTGAGTCATTGAAACGATTAACTTTAAAGAAGAAAGGAATAATGCATGGAATAAGAGGTTAGTGCAAATCCGAGAACAGTTGTAAAAAAGACTGTTCCGTAAGTTTTTAAGAATATGGAAACACCGCAAAGGTTAATATGAATAAACGCGAGATTCTGACAGGAGGATTTTGGGTTTTCGATTAGGAAAAATTTAAAAATGAGACAAGGCTTGGCCGTGAAATACCAGTGTAAATAAGGATGAGAAGGGTGTGTGCTGCTACGGCAACAATTGTGAGTAGTTTGGGAGCCAGCAAATATTAGATGGAAGATCGATGACACAGATAAGAGAAGCAATATAGAGTCTTGAGATGGGAGAGATTTTACTATAGTTCCCTAAAAGCATTAATAAGTTATCATGTTTATATTGTTGATAATATGTGAAATGCGACAAAAGAATGACTTGCCTAGATTAAATAGCAGAAGAGAGAGTAATTGTTTCATAAGTGTTTAGTATTCATATTAAAGAATGATTATCGGAACTAGAAGAAAAGCAGAAAAGGGAAGAGTAATAATTACGAAAGACAGGAAAAAGGGTTGTGAGAGCAATGTAGAATGGTTAATATTTGTTGATAATGTGTTTTCTGATGATAGTTAAAATAAGTAGCACAGACTGGTGAAAGTAAATGCGAAGGTTGAAAGGGAAAATTGAACGCTAGAAAGATGCAACAATGAATTTTAACACTGAAGTAACATAGAAGAAGATATCTCACAAATGACACGGATGTCGGTAGAATGTCCGAAGATATGATAGGATGTCATGAGAAGTGAATTTGTAGAGGAAATTAAAGTCATGGAGAAGGGTATCAGAAACTCTGAAAATTATCTTTTCAAATAGAAAATAACTGACTACAGAGACAAAAATTGAGGTAGGCTAGTAGGTGAAGAAATTGGGGAGCTAACTCTTCTTCAAAAAATGAAGCCTGTTTTCTAGCTGTCAATGAAAAGAAATGAAAGATGTTGATAAAAATGTGTTGTGTAAAATTATATATAAAGAGTGAGCTCTAATAATTAGATCTTGGCATTCAAGAAAATATAAGGAAAGTGTACGACCTTGGTCAGATCATTTTTTTTTTTAGAATCCAAGACAATCAAAGGGCTAAATGTGTACATTTCAAAATTCTTGGGAAGATGATTCAAAGGAACCTTAAAGAGCAGTATTCGCTAGGAGGAAGAATGGTTTGTGTAAAAGTCTATAAAAATACAAAGAAATGGTTATGTATAAATAATTTAGGATAGATGCGCTATTGATAAGGAAACTGTTACCATAGGATAACTCTAACACGGAAGGCCCACTCCAGAATCATAGATAAACAATAATTAAAGAGTACAACAAAACACATGGAATCACGCGCACACACAAGATCACCATCAATCCAAGAACGAGAATAAGCTTTATGAACAAATTTCTCTTCTAAAGGACACACCTTTTCCCCACCCAACAAGACAATAACCGCTGACAAACCGATTGCAAGTGACAATTATCATTATTGTCAACTGCAATGTGTTATTTGTTACCAAGGCCATTTACATTTCGTTTGCACCGTAATAACTGACAAGACGGCGCATGTGTGGTCGTCGTCAATGTCCTTGTTGTTGTTGCTGTTGCAACTGCATGGCATTCAGTTATCAACTCCACCAACATTATGGCTTGCTGTCATGACCTTCGAACGCACATTAACTGTCAGGTTCAAGTACGTGCGCTAAAGTACCTCCCTGCCTGTGTGCGCGCGTGTGTGGGAGAGAGGTAGAAAGAGAATACCATTCTTTCAAAAATGAATGAAGATGATGACTTATATACAGTATGTATCATGAGAAGTAAACAAGCAACTATATTTTATCGTACTTCATTCGCCATTATAAACATGAACGAGTTACAAAACGCAACTCAGAATAAAAGAAGAAAGGTGGTTTGATATGTGTAAGATCTGCATAGAATAGGAATGAATTTGCAAATGACTTGCAAATCGTATTTACCACAAAAGGAACTGCCGTACAGAATAATGTTCTCACACCTTTTTGCATCTTGACAGCAAAGTAGCCAATCCTGCCAAAGACTGGCACCATTGAGAAATATGGAAAAAAAAAAAAATTGGAAACAGAAGTTTAATCAACAAATGAAATTACATTATTTTGTCAAAATAAAATTATATTACTTTTGTGAACTAAATCTCCTTTAATGTTAATGTTTCAGTTTACCGACCGTCTTATGGAGAAACATACGCGGCAGACCAGCAATAACAGGTGTCTTTGATGTATGCTATTGGAATTAACAAACATATTTACGGAATGAAGAGAGCTCAGTTAATTGCATGGTTTGATATATGCCCGTCAACACCCTGAGGGATGAAAAGAGCTTTTCTTTACAGAAGCAAAGGATTCATCTAGTGTGATAGCACGATCACCTTTAGATGATTTCACTACTGGCACGATACCAAAAGAAATGGTCGCGTGACACCACCTGTACGGAGACTTGCAACCATGCTGAATCGGGTTTTTTTTTTTCCCTTCAATGTTTTACACTCATAATAATACAAATAAATCAAGTAATTATCGTTTAATCTTTCTTTACCAGGTATCGAACTTAGAAAATATTCTCTTATAAAAAAAAAAATAAATATTGTAACATCGCCCCCAAAAACTTTTTTTTTTTTTCCTAATGAATGAAGATGATAACTAATATACAGTGTGTATCGTGAGACGTAAACAAGCATCTATATTCTTATTTCAAACACCATCATAAACATCAGCGAGTAACAAAAATTACCTCATGAACAAGAAGGATAATTTGATATGTGTAAGAGCTGGATAGAATAGGAATGAATTTCCTGAAAGTATATACTGTAGAATACTAAAAGACCATGCTTAGTTATGATTAGTAGAAAAAAGTCAGGAATTATAATTAAACAATCATAATGTTCATGGAACTAATGGACGTAAAGATACTAAATTCAATATATGCTCATATTATCTCCACGAACGCTATACATCTATTTTATGATGAAAAAAGCCTTCAACTTCAAAGAGAGACGAAGTGGAATATAAAATAATGAAACTACCATGCAAGCATCCTCGCTTTAATGAATCGTATCATGATTTCAAAAGCACCTCGCCCCACCAATATTATATCTATTATCATATCTAAATCCCGTCAAACATCATTGTCACTTACTTGCTTTGCTTTGTAAGCTATTTTCCTGGTCCTGCCACACATGGAAACCATGTGCCCCACAGGACCTACAAGATTTGTTTGTCGTATGCATTCTTATGCATTCGACATTAATTGTCCAATCCACATTATCGAAGCACTAAGAAAACAAAAAAGACTTCCACTTCTTAATAGCCTTAACATCTTCCGTCCTTCGGATGTCTAAAGGGAACTTGTTATGTGGTCTCGAGGCTGCATCTTTGAAAGTTCTAGAGCCTTCAGTAGAGATATATCTTGGCTCCAATAACTTGAAATAATCTGTGACTCGATGGAACACTGCACACATCTTAAATTATATTCTAGCTTTCATAGGCAGCCAGTGTAATTCCATCATTGCCAGAGTAATCCTTTCTCGGGGTGGAACACCTTTAATCAATCTTGCTCCTGTTTACGTTTTGCAAATTCTTAAATTGCGCTTAGGATAGATTGTAATAGATAGAGTAACTAACATCTTATTTAAAGCACCTCTTAACCATATATATTCAAAGTCATATCAGATCTACAACACCGCTATTCACACTTTTACTTGATACAATATCTAAACCCACTCAATTCGCAATCTAAAATCCTCTAACTGCTATCATTACTAACACTATCTGAAGCATATTAAACTATTATCATATCTAAACCATATATAAAGAGTATCTGGCCCATATTCTAAGTATTAAAGTATCTTAAACCCTATCTAAAACACCTCTAATTCGTATTCTTGCTTATCCCCCATATTAAGAGTATTTTAACCGGATTTGAACTAATGGTCGGTTTAGCAAATCAAACACATGAATAAAATCACAATGGTGATAACACATCCTTTTGATATCAAACAGCTGAGTTAACTAAATTTAAGCGGGGAGCACCACCCAAAAAGGATAAACGAAAAAAAAAGGAATCTAAAAAGGCCTCATAATAAGAGTCAGGAAAGGGGGAAGGGGTTGAAGACCCATTCTATAAGCGAGTCCCGAGTTCAGAAAAAAGTGGCCATTATGCAAATCATGTAGATAACCCAAAATTTCCTGGATTTGAAAATAAATCCATAAATCACCTCCAGGAAGAAAATGCCTATTTCAATCCATCATGGAGAGAGGTGGAGGCGAGATGGCAGTTTGAAGAGGTTATGATATAACATGAAGCATTAGATTCTAATACCGAGGCCTAAAGAAGATAATGTCCTAAACCATTTTTGTCTTATACTTCATTACCATGTGCATGATAAAAATGGGTTAAACATGAAAGAGAGAGAGAGAGAGAGAGAGAGAGAGAGAGAGAGAGAGAGAGAGAGAGAGAGAGAGAGAGAGAGAGAGAGAGAGAGAGAGAGAGAGCACTTTTGGCAGTGCACTTTTTACACTACGACACGTACTATTGACGAAACAAAATGTAAATTGTACTTTTAATAAACATCACTTCATCAGCAAAACTCATAATTACAGACGATTTATAAAAGAAAGAAACCCTTACTTTTATAATACGTTTACCTTCTTTTTTATGTATTGGAAGGATGTAGTCGAATATATTAAACGAAATCCAATTCCAAACAACAACATAAACATGAGTCGTAAATCAGCAATGAGAATATAATTGCATCTCTCCCTACTTCTTTCCTTGAAGGCACCTGGGAACACCGGCAATGGTATATGAAAAAAAGATAAGAGAATCCACAATCTCATAAAAAGAATGAATACATTGCGAAATGAAGAGAGGACGTATACACATACACGCATATATATATATATATATATATATATATATATATATATATATATATATATATATATATGTATATATATACATATATAATATATATATATATATATATATATATATATATATATATATATATATATATATATACATATGAGAGAGAGAGAGAGAGAGAGAGAGAGAGAGAGAGAGAGAGAGAGAGAGAGAGAGAGAGAGAGAGAGAGAGAGTTATAAAACAGTTGAGTGGAATAATTGAAAGTAAAGGGAAAACAGTGTGTGTGCCATACATTGACCTACGAAACCCTTATGATAAAATGTAGAGAAAAGCAATGTGTAGGATGTTGAAAATATATGACATATATGACAGATTACTGAGAATATATGGAATAGATGAGAGGTAATTGAGAGTACTTAAACGTTTTCATGACGAAAATGAAGTTTGTTACAATATGAGTATGAAAGGGTGACTGATTTGAAGTAAATGTGGGTCGGAGAAAAGGGTGTGTAATATCTATATGGTTACTTAACACATTTATGAATAGAGCAATGCAAAAAAAAAAAAAAAAAAAAAGGCAAGAAAATCTGTTGATGCAAAGTTTTGGAATAAGTTGTCAATGGGGTGAGGGATAGTTGGTATTTACAAATGTTACCAATCTGGTTGAGACAGAGAAAAGAAGCTACAAAAGCTATCAAGAGTGTTTGAAAGTTTTTGCAAGAGCAGAAGGTTGAGAATCAATGTAAGAATAAGGTAATGATGAAGAAGAAAATAAGGAAAATGAAGTAACGAATATTAGTATGAATGGAGGTTGTCGATTCATGAAGGAACTACAATTGATGATGAAAAGGTAATGGAACTAAGAATCAAAATTGCACCCTTTTCATGCTCCTTGCTGCCAGGCTACTCGTCATCATCAATGTACTCTCAACAAAAGACCAGGTTTAAAACTTGTAAACACTCTCCATCTGCACTGAGATTGGCTTAATATCAAGCTTATTTGGTCTACTTTCAGACCATGCACTCTCAGTAGCAAAGTCTCTTTCTCATTCAAAGAAAATAGATGGCGCTAAAGTATCCAAGAGAGGAAACTTAATGTTGTCAAGCTTCATCTCCTCCAATGCAAATCCAGCTGTGGAATAATACTACTTATTCCACTCTCTGACTTTGTAAACACAGACCATGGATTACTTGACAACACTGACGAGATCTACAGTATGTAGGCAATCGTTTGGATTCACTGTGGATGTGATTGGAGTTGCTAAAGGCCAGAACATAGACATTTGTTTGATTAGATTGTGACAGCAGTCAATCCAGTTTCAAAGAGATCAGTTGCTACAATTGAGGGGTGATAAATTCTTGGCAATCAAAGTACAGTAGAATTTTCGTTGAATTTCACTTATTTATAAATTGTTCTAAAACATCACAAGAATTGAAGATAAGAGTGTGATGTAAAAGAAATCTTCTAACGATTCTGTTTTTATTATAAATGTTGCATACATAATCACATTGTTAATTAAGCAATATTATTCACCCTGTGTGCGTCTCTGTTATGAAGTTCATTAGATATCGCCTGTTAATAAAACACTGAAAAACTTTAATTTCTGATATTCTAAAGATAAGGTTTTATAAGCATCAATAGTGTTTGATCAAGACACATATGCTTTCATTATATATATATATATACACACACATAATATATATATATATATATATATATATATATATATATATATATATATATATATATATATATATATATATATATATATATATATATATGGTTATTAATTAGTTTCTTACATCTGTGACCTTATATCTTTAGAAATTATTTTAGCGGCGGTTTATATAATCACATTAGAAGTTCTTTGACCTCTTTTTAGCTCCCCCACCCCTTGCATTATAAGTTCTTTGACCTCTTTCTTAAGGAATTATTTTAGCGGCGGTTTGTATAATCCCAAGCCGATTTCTTTCTCGTCATGACTCTTGTGTTTTTCATACCAAGCATCAGTTAGAATTATATTCCCTGTATCCCGGAGAAACAGCTGGTTTTCTGCTTTTGTTCACAGAAACAACAATGTCTTATCCATATCTTTCTGTTAGTTCAGATTTTACAATTTTATCAGTTGGTAGCTCACCCCCCTATCCATAAAAAATCCCTCTTGATATTTCTATAGGTAATTAAAAGCACGAGTCATTGGGAGGTATTCATAAAAATGAAGGATATCCTTGTAAGCATAAGGTAGAAGTACAAGGTAATTCTCTGAAGCAAAAGATAGAAGTATAAGCAAAACTTTCTTTCCATATTCATAATGATTACCTTTTACTTGCGAGAATATCCTCCAAGCAGAAGTAAAAGGTTGACTCGTGTTTCGGGAGCGCTTAGTTACATGTTGGAACTTGTAAGATTTCATTTGTGCTGTCAAGATAAGAAAGAGTTTAGTATTAATAATACGTATTTAATGACCTGTTTTTACTTGTATTTAATTAAGATTCCGCATCAGAAAGAACACAGACGCCGCTGCGCCTTCCCCAAAGCCTCGCTGGTAACATCTATCCCCCACCCCTTGCATTAGAAGTCCTTTGACCTCTTTTTAGCTCCCCCCACCCCTTGCATTAGAAGTTCTTTGACCTATTTTTAGCTCCCCCACCCTTGTATTAGAAGTGCTTTGACCTCTTTTTAGCTCCCCCCCCCCTTGCATTAGAAATTCTTTGACCTTTTTTTTAGCTCCCACACCCCTTGCATTAGAATTTCTTTGACCTCCTTTTAGCTCCCCCACCCCTTGCATTAGAAGTTCTTTGACCTCTTTTTAGCCCCCCACCCCCTTGCATTAGAAGATATTTGACCTCTTTTTAGCTCTCACACCCCTTGCATTAGAAGTTCTTTGACCTCTTTTTAGCTCCCCCACCCCTTGCATTAGAAGTTCTTTGACCTCTTTTTAGCTCCCCCACCCCTTGCATTAGAAGTTCATTGACCTCTTTTTAGCTCCCCCACCCCTTGCATTAGAAGTTCTTTGACCTCTTTTTAGCTCCCACACCCCTTGCATTAGAAGATCTTTGACCTCTTTTTAGCTCCCCCTCCCCTTGCATTAGAAGTTCTTTGCCCTCTTCTTAGCTCCCCCACCCCTTGCATTAGAAGTTTTTTTACCTCTTTTTAGCTCCCCCACCCCTTGCATTAGAAGTTTTTTTACCTCTTTTTAGCTCCCACACCCCTTGCATTAGAAGTTCTTTGACCTCTTTTTAGCTCCCCCACCCCTTGCATTAGAAGTTCTTTGACCTCTTTTTAGCTCCCACATCCCTTGCATTAGAAGATCTTTGACCTCTTTTTAGCTCCCACACCCCTTGCATTAGAAGTTCTTTGACCTCTTTTTAGCTCCCACACCCCTTGCATTAGAAGATCTTTGACCTCTTTTTAGCACCCACACCCCTTGCATGAGAAGATCTTTGACCTCTTTTAGCTCCCACACCCCTTGCATTAGAAGTTCTTTGACCGCTTTTTAGCTCCCACCCATTGCATTAGAAAATCTTTGACCTCTTTTTAGCTCCCCCACCCCTTGCATTAGAAGTTTTTTTTACCTCTTTTTAGCTCCCCCACCCCTTGCATTAGAAGATCTTTGACCTCTTTTTAGCTCCCCCATCCCTTGCATTAGAAGTTCTTTGACCTCTTTTTAGCTCCCCCACCCCTTGCATTAGAAGTTCTTTGACCTCTTTTTAGCTCCCCCACCCCTTGCATTAGAAGTTCTTTGACCTCTTTTTAGCTCCCCCACCCCTTGCATTAGAAGATCTTTGACCTCTTTTTAGCTCCCACACCCCTTGCATTAGAAGTTCTTTGACCTCTTTTTAGCTCCTACACCTCTAGCATTAGAGGTTCTTTGACCTCTTTTTAGCTCCCACACCTCTAGCATTAGAAGTTCTTTGACCTCTTTTTAGCTCCCACACTTCTAGCATTAGAAGTTCTTTGACCTATTTTTAGCTCCCCCACCTCTAGCATTAGAAGTTCTTTGACTTCTTTTTAGCTCCCAAACCTCTAGCATTAGAATTTTTTTGTCCTCTTTTTAGCTTCCACACCTCTAGCATTAGAAGTTCTTTGACCTCTTTTCAGCTCCTTGACCTCAAGTATTAGAAGTTCTTTGACCTCACTTTATAGCTCCCACACCTCTAATATTAGAAGTTCTTTGACCTCTTTTTAGCTCCCACACCTCTAGCATTAGAAGTTCTTTGACCTCTTTTTAGCTCCCACACCTCTAGCATTAGAAGTTCTTTGACTTCTTTTTAGCTCCCACACCTCTAGCATTAGAAGTTCTTTGACCTCTTTTCAGCTCCCTTACCTCAAGTATTAGAAGTTCTTTGACCTCACTTTATAGCTCCCACACCTCTAACATTAGAAGTTCTTTGACCTCTCTCTTTAGCTCCCACACTTCTAGCATTAGAAGTTCTTTGACATATATTTCTAGGTTCCATACTTTTAGCATTAGAGGGTCTTCGATCTATATTTTGAGGTGCCTTACTTCTAGCATTAGAGGCTCTCTATTTTTAGGTGTCTTACCTCTGGCATTAGAGGCTCCTCTTCGCTGTTCTCTCCTGTCTTCTAGTTTTCAAGATCTTCTTTCATTAGATTATCTGTTTCTTTCGAGATTTCATTGTCTCTTTTCCTTAGTTCGTCAGTGTCCTTCTAGATTTCAAAAGAGATTTCAGTGCCGCGAGTCCTCACTTCGTCAGATTCCTCAGGGAAATCGAAGGCATTTATTCTTTACCTATCTGGGGAATGAGTAAAGAGATGAATACTATCGATTTCTCCGCATACACTATCATGCCAAAGTAAATGATGAGCAACATGATATATTTACCAATGTCGTCTGGATATGTCCTTACTTCAATGGCTAATTTTGGGACAATCCTGTTGAAGAACTACACGTCACTCACCGTTCAGTTGAACCATTCTGCCTTCATCCTCATTCCCCGCATTCCGTTTTGGCACCGATACAAAGCCTCGTACTTTTTCCAAGAGTCCTTTAATAAGACATCGTCGCAAAAGCCCAAGCAAAGGATCCTTCAAGGCGCACACATTATGATCTTCAAAGCTCAGCTGCCAACGAAAGATCCCGTGGTCTTTCTATAGGTTGGGCGATATAAAACGAACGATCGGCAACTTCGTCAGCAACCAAAACCATCTGTAGTTGATGGTGTTCCGAAGACGTAACACAAAATTCTTACCGGCAGCTTCCTATTCCGCCAGAACGCCATCTCTGTGAGTTAAGTGAAATCCTTCTCCCAGTCATCAACTCATTTCCTCTTACTCCTATTGACGCACAATTCCTTGGTTAGATTTCGCCAGCTACATACAGATCATGTGAGGTGTTGCAGGCTACGTTTGAAAAAATGAAGATCAGGTCTTCAGAAGTCATTTGAAGCTCGGGGAGTTGTTCAGGACTGCTCCTGGAAATTTCAGTTCTGGAGTCATTCAGAAATCCATGTTAAGTATACGGCTATGTCCTTTGAAGACTTTTGGAAATTCGGGAAAGTTTTCTTCCGAAACCGTTCTGAGATTCCGTTCTGGAGGCATTCAGAATTCCATGCTAAGTCTATGGCTATTTTTTCTGAAGCCATTTGGAAATCCGGGAAAGTTTTCTTTCGATACCGTTCTGAGATTCCGTTCTGGAGGCATTCAGAATTCCATGCTAAGTCTATGGCTATTTCTTCTGAATCCATTGGGAAATCCGAGAAAATTTTCTTCCAAATTCTTTTAGGACTCGCGAAAAATTCCATTCTTGTTTTATAACAACAACAACAACAACAACAATAATAATAATGATAATGAAATAATAATAATAATAATAATAATAATAATAATAATAATAATAATAATAATAATAAACTACGTGATTTGAGTTATGGATTTGAGTTGAAAAGTTTTGAAGTCGCTAAACGCTCAACTTTGCAGTTTCAAGGAAGCTTTAAGATACCCGGACGAAGGGTAATTGAGGTTTAAAGCAAACTGAATTGAAATAGTGGATTTCAGCTAAATTATTTCAGGTTTAGGATTCAGAACAATCTATTTCTGGTACGAATCGATATATATATATATATATATATATATATATATATATATATATATATATATATATATTTTATATATGTGTATATACATGCATGTATATCAGCTTTTGCAGCATATGAATATTCTGTGTATATATGTATATTCATACGATGTATATATATACATATATGTACACAGACATATATATAATATATACAAACATATACATATATATATATATATATATATATATATATATATATATATATATATATATATAAACTATATTTATATATTATATGAATACAGTATATTTGCATGTACTGTACACACACACACACACACACACACATATATATATATATATATATATATATATGTATGTATATATATATATATATATATATATATATACACACACACACACACATATATATATATATATATATATATATATATATATATATATATATATATATATATATATATATACATACATATACATACATACTGTTTGTACATACATACATCCCTAAAACAGCAGCCTTCGTATTCTCCCAACTGTTTATACAAGCAAAAGCAAATGTAAAATGCATATCACCAAGTTATGGCTTAACCTTGATATTTCATCGAGATTCCAGGTGCGGACAAGATGTCTGTCCGCAATCCACTGTACATTTTGTTCTTCAAAACGGAATAACATCTTGAAATCACGATCAAGTGTGGGTAAACGGGGCATGTATTGTTTACCATGCCTCACATCCACAAAATCTGCCATCGTGCTGAGAATCGGACAGAACAACCTTTCTCTTCGAACTGCAGTCTGCTACTGACCAGACTCAGCTTTTTCGAAGCATATGCTCTTTATATGAAGTAAAGGGTCTTCTTTATGTATAACCATTTACTTTTATGTGATTATAAGAATATGCTTTTGCTCTAAAAGTAGAAGCTTTTGCTTGAAATGTTTATGAATACAAGTAGAAGGATTTCCTTCATATTTTGCAAGTATGAGCATATCCTTTTCTTTATGAAAACCGCCCATTGTCTTTAAAACTATAGACCGTTTGGGTCCACTATACTAGGTGTACGGTAGAATTTTTTTTTTCATGTACTGCAGGCTGAATGGCATCTTTAATTGGCAGCAACTAAAT
>NC_090725.1:123928709-123933709 GCF_036898095.1 Palaemon carinicauda | reverse complement strand
ATTTACTTGAATAACTAATCGATTTTTTTTTTATCCCAACCTAAAGAAGTAAGAGATAAGTGACGATCTCATAGTTATATAACATACAATGCAGGACCAAATACGAAAGCCATTACATTATTACAAGGGTTTGAACATTCAATTAATTTATACAGCAGCCTCAAATTTATATACAAACACACACACACATACACACACACACATACACACACACACACATATATATATATATATATATATATATATATATATATATATATATATATATATATATATATATACACGCAGGTGTGACAATGGGGACATACAAGTATAGCCATATTCCAATTTATTAACGTGGTGAAAGAGCTGTGTATTGCCATGATCAACAAAGCTGTACACCTATACGAGGTTGATTTCCTGTGAGCGGTAAGATGAAAGTGCCCACCATCGCCAATCCGCACTGGCCAGCGTAATGAAGAAAATTTGAGAACACCATACACGGATAAGGACATGTTTAAGGCCTTTTTTCCTGTAGTGGATTAGAAAGGGCAATATTTGTTGTTGTTGCAGCTGTTGTTATATATATATATATATATATATATATATATATATATATATATATATATATATATATATATATATACATATATAAGCAATGATCGAAGTTGATAAGTTTAATAGAAATCGTATTCATATTAAGAATTTAAAAACTAGTGCTATGATGGAAGTTACACACACACACACACACACACACACACACACACACATATATATATATATATATATATATATATATATATATATATATATATATATATATATACTGTATATATGTCACATTTCAATGAATTTGATAATATGCGCAGATTGGAAATTCAGGAGACTTATTACTTCGAAGTATTATGTAAGAGTCATTAAGTCAAAATGTCTTTATCCAGTATATATTTTTTACTTGATTTCCTCTTAGAAACTACCACCCCATTGATGGATGTAATAACCCCATTGCTCACTTTTTTATTGTGTATTTGCATTAAAAACATTAGAAAAATTCCCATAATATAGAAACTGACGACAACACTCGGCTCGAAATTGAAGGCGTTACTAAATAGCCAAATGGTGCGTATTTTATTAGTAATTGCTTGGCCTTGAGAGGTTAAGGACAAATCCTTTACCCGTAGGTGTTATACTATTGTGTTTTTATACACGACTGTAATAAAGCGTTCCTAATCATGAACTTGGGGATGAGAAGGTCCAATTCAGGGTCAGGATGTAATGGAATTAAACAGTACAAGGACTAGCGTGTCCCACAATTCACAAAGGACTGAATAATGATCAAACAATACACTGGGATAATGGCATAGGGTGAAAAATAGATAATTGGAGTTAAGGATACTTAATATGTGTGAGCGCACAAAAGAGAGAGAGAGAGAGAGAGAGAGAGAGAGAGAGAGAGAGAGAGAGAGAGAGAGAGAGAGAGAGAGAGAGAGAGAATAAAATTATTAGCTTTAAGCGCCCACCTGTCAACAAATGACAGAGTGGTATTCATTTAAAATGAGTACTTATCATTCATGTCAGTTATCTGATTTTCACTAATTCTTGCTCTTCTTTACATGACGCAGTAACCCGAACAGTTGATAAGTAAAAATGATACCATTCCAGTACTTAAGATATTGAATCCGAACAGTTGATTAGTAAGCATGATACCAGTTCAGTGCTTAAGATATTGAATCCGAACAGTTGATTAGTAAACATGATACCAGTTCAGTGCTTAAGATATTGATTCCGAACAGTTGATTAGTAAACATGATACCATTTCAGCGCTTAGGATACTCAATCAGAAGAGTTATTAGTAAAAAAGATGCCATTTCAGTGCTTAAGATATTGAATTCGAACAGTTAATTGGTAAACATGATAGCATTTGAGTGCTTAGGATATTGAATCCGAACAGTTAATTAGTAAACATGATACCATTTCAGTGCACAGGATATAGAATCCGAACAGTTGATTAGTAAACATGATATCATTTTAGTGCTTAGGATATTGAATCCGAACAATTAATTAGTGAACATGATACCATTTCAGTGCTTAGGATACTGAATCAAAACAGTTAATTAGTAAACATGATAGCATGTTAGTGCTTAGGATGATGAATTCGAACAGTTAATTAGTAAACATGAAACCATTTCAGTGCTTAGGATATTGAATCCAAACAGTTAATTAGTAAACATGATAGCATGTTAGTGCTTAGGATGATGAATTCGAACAGTTAATTAGTAAACATGAAACCATTTCAGTGCTTAGGATATTGAATCCAAACAGTTAATTAGTAAACATGAAACCATTTCAGTGCTTAAGATATTGAATCCGGACAGTTAATTGGTAAACATAATACCATTTCAGTGCTTAGGATATTAAATCAGAACAATTGACTAGTAAACATGATACCATTTCAGTGCTTAGGATATTGAATCCGAACAGTTAATTAGTAAATTGTATCTTAAAAAGGTAACTATTACATTGCTTAGGGAATTGAATCTTAAACAGGTAAGTATTGCAATTGAATCTTAAACAGGTAACTATATCATTGCTTAGGGAATTGAATCTTAAACAGATAACTATTGCATTGCTTAGGGAATTGAATCCCAAACAGGTAACTATTGCATTGCTTAGGGAATTGAATCTTAAACAGGTAGCTATTGCATTGCTTAAGGTATTGAATCTTTAAGAGGTTACTATTGCATTACTAGGGATATTGAATATTAAACAGGTAACTATTGCATTGTTTAGGGAATTGCATCTTAAAGAGGTAACTAATACATTTCTGAGGGTATTAAATCTAAAACAGGTAACTATTGCATTGCTTAGGATATAGAATCTTGAACATATAACTATTGCAATTTTTAGGGTATTGAATCTTTAACAGGTAACCATTGCATTGCTTATGGTATTGAATTTTAAACAGGTAACTATTGCAATGCTTAGGATATAGAATCTTGAACATATAACTATTGAAATGCTTAGGGTATTGAATCTTAAACAGGTTACTACTGCATTGCTTAGGGTATTGAATCTTAAACAGGTAACTATTGCATTGCTTATGGTATTGAATCTTGAACATATAACTATTGAAATGCTTAGGGTATTGAATCTTAAACAGGTTACTACTGCATTGCTTAGGATGTTGAATTTTAAAGAGGTAACTATTGCATTGCTTAGGGTATGGAGTTTTAAACAGCTAACTGTTGCATTACTTAGGGAATTGAATCTTAAACAGTATAGTATTGCATTGCTTAGGGAATTGAATCTTAAACAGGTAACCTGTTTCAATGCTTAGGATATTGAATCTTAAACAGATAACTATTGCATTGCTCAGGGAATTGGATATTAAACAGTGTCTATTGCAATGCTTAGGGTATTGAATCTTAATCAGGTAACTATTGCATTGCTTAGGAAATTGAATCTTAAACAGGTATCTATTGCATTGCTTATGGGATTAAATCTTAAACAGGTAACTATTGCATTGCTTAAGGTATTAAATCTTAAACAGATAACTATTGCTTTGCTTAGGGTATTGAATCTTAAACAGGTTACTACTGCATTGCTTAGGGTAGTGAATCTTAAACAGGTAACTATTGCATTGCTTAGAATATTGAATCTTGAACATATAACTATTGAAATGCTTAGGGTATTGAATCTTAAACAGGTTACTGCTGCATTGATTAGGATATTGAATCTTAGAGAGGTAACTATTGCATTGCTTAGGGTATTGAGTTTTAAACAGCTAACTGTTGCATTACTTAGGGAATTGAATCTAAAACAGTATAGTATTGCATTGCTTAGGGAATTGAATCTTAAACAGGTAACCTGTTTCAATGCTTAGGATATTGAATCTTAAACAGATAACTATTGCATTGCTCAGGGAATTGGATATTAAACAGTGTCTATTGCAATTCTTAGGGTATTGAATCTTAAACAGGTAACTATTGCATTGCTTAGGAAATTGAATCTTTTAACAGGTAACTATTTCATTGCTTATGGGATTGAATCTGAAACAGGTAACTATTGCATTGCTTAGGGTAATGAAACTTAAACAGGTATCTATTTCATTGCTTGGGGTATTGAATTTTAAACAGGTAACTAATGCATTGCTTAGGCCGGTATAGATCAACAACAGAATATTGTACTTTTAAAAAAAAACCAATGAAGTTGCTTTCATTGCCCGGCTAAGAGATGAGAGAGAGAGAGAGAGAGAGAGAGAGAGAGAGAGAGAGAGAGAGAGAGACTATCAATATAATGCAAACTTTAGGCAAGGCAAAATTTCTATATAATCTGTGGGTGAAATGCGTACCACAATTACCCTCTGTTCTTTCCCACAAATAAACAATACTAAAAAAGCAAACGAGACGGGATAAAGATGCACTCCTCCCGTCCCGTGTGTACTTGGTATATCTTCTTTGTTAGAACATAAGTACACACAGTTGGTAATATATTGATAATATTTTTTCCTGTAGTTGTTAAACATGATAATCGACAGTTGAAACGAGTAATACCTTCATATACGTAAAGAATCACAAATAATAATATAAAAAATTGGAATAACATTATAAATTAATAATAAGTATGAAGTGTCTTCTGTAACAAAACAATAATACTCCCATAAAGGTTTACATTTATACATCAGAAATTTCACACAGTACTTGGGCGTATTTTGAAGAATAATGCCAAAAATAAACAAGCAAACAAAGAATAGAGAAGTTATCCGTCTTTTCCCTTTTTTTTTTTTTTGGCATAACGTTGAAATAAGTAACGAATCCTAATGAAAAACGGACATCGGTTATTGTTCTCAAGTGGTCCTTTCTAAACAAGATGAAACTATAATTAACGACTAAACCTACTTAAAATTAATCTGCTAAATGAACGAATAGTGTAAGAGAGAGAGAGAGAGAGAGAGAGAGAGAGAGAGAGAGAGAGAGAGAGAGAGAGAGAGAGAGAGAGAGAGAGAGAGAGGATGGGGGTGT
>NC_090725.1:123896209-123906209 GCF_036898095.1 Palaemon carinicauda | reverse complement strand
GATAATCATAGAGGAGTCATTATCATATTAAACGGCATAATTTACATAATGAGATGGTCTGCAACTTCTTTACGAGATTTTTTACTCTTCCATTCATTTTCATTAGGAATATTTGTTTTGAAACTTGTGAGGTAACAGGTCTAATCTCTCTCTCTCTCTCTCTCTCTCTCTCTCTCTATATATATATATATATATATATCGTATATATATATATATATATATATATATATGTGTGTGTGTGTGTGCGCGTGTGTGTGCGTGTGTATGTGTGGGCGTGTTTGTATATATACGTAATAACCTTGAAATACCCCTTAATACGGAATTCACTTCACTATGGGAATAGCTTACATACAAATGAGAATCTTATATAATTCATAATACCCTTCCGCAGGTTCAAACCTATGCCTTTTTTGTTAAGACACAATAGATTAAGGAATTATGTATATAATGTCAATACAGGTTTGGAACCCTAACAGTTCAAATGCAATTAACATATATTTTTCCAATTGATTAAACTGAATTCGATATTAAGGTATATTTGATCGAAGATTTGAAAATATACAGTATACTCATCAATATACATGCATGGGTTTTTTCATTTATCTATTGGAGTGTGGTATAAATAAATTTCGGAGCAAGAAATATACAAAGGCTTACAAATGGTCTCATTGAAATCAACGAATCTTAATCATAGACTTCAGCCCGCTTCTACCAACACCAGCCAAATCACCAAGTTTGTAGAAGTAGCCTAAGAACGGTTTAATATCATCAATCATGTTAACAATTTCGAATACGTAAAACATTTCAACCAACTAACATCTTCAGAGGAAAAAATTAGCGAACGAAACTTTTTATGGTTTATTCATAATCATAATTATTGAGCAGCACCTTCAACGTTTAATAACCGGATCATATCAGAAAAAAACCTCTTGTTAACGGTGCCAAACTATTAAAAAAGAAATCTCTGAGATATATTGTTAATGGGCAATAACAACAATGCATCTAGATGAGCAATCTAAGAAAAAAAGGTGTAACTGCTTGGTTAGCTTACCTACTTTCTACGTACTACGTACAGTCAACCTATGGTCTCTCTTTTGGTTTCATATGACATCTGAAACATCCCCTTTTAAGGGACAGACTGTCACTTGATAAGTGGTTAGATATGAATTATTTCTTTTTACCTCCTCTCTCTACCTTCAGGAATGCCCTATATTAGAGCATGAAAATCCCCCTTCATTCCATATTCGCACAAAAATACAGAAACGTAGAACTAGAAGTAACTTAGTAACATCAATACTGCATGGCAAACACATGTACAGCACCTACAAGGGAGACGTTGGCAAATTAACAGAAAACATTTAAAAAATTGATCGGAATATTAGTGCATTAAGTATTTACGTTATTTTTGTCCTTTAATAATGAAGAAAATGGGTTCATTGACCAGCCCCTCCACACCGTCCCTCACTATTCGTCGTCCATTACGAGCATAAACTTTCATATCCATCCATCAACAACTTTGTAGCTCTCATAAGTACCATAGTCAGGCAGACCTCACTATGCGAACAATTCATGCATACAAAATTGGCATAAAACAAACTTCTCCGGTAACGGCGGATGCTTAAGTTAGAATGGCTCATATGTCATAAACTTAACAGCCACATGATATACAAACACATGCACTTTACGAAACCATATAGCTCTCTTTAACCGTCCTGTTAATTAAATTTATATAAATGGAAATTATTTCGAACGTGGTTAAAACTTGAATTTATGGCTTTATGACTTTATATATTAATTTTATCAATTACAGTATATATTGACGTCTACAGGTTTATTATAAAATATAAAAAATATTTCAAAAGACAACATTCAGCGATTAAAGCTTTTAAAAATCTTAAAATCTACTTGTTTGAAAGTATACTTTCTTTGACAGATGAAAGGGGAGTAGAAACAATAATTTCTTTGTTATAGATATAAAAACCAAATTATATTAAAGTTAAAAATGAAAAAAATAAAATAATGAAACAAACAAGATACAACAATCAAATGTATTCCACAACGAACAGGACTGCAAGATACGAAGAAAATGAAAAATTCACGAAGGAAATTTTCCATATCCTGTTTTACACAGAGATTGTTTTTGGGACTCATATCTCAAATGTATTCTTCTCGTATTGCTTCCATCCTGATTATGGCATGTGCTACGAACAGATTAACGAAAATTTTTGTGGGTTTTTAAACAAGAACTACCTTTTTCCGGTGTTCAATGTTACGAAACCTCCGAGGGGGATAATTAGATCATGAAATATAAAACTTGGAAGGTAAGCGGTATATATATATATATATATATATAGAGAGAGAGAGAGAGAGAGAGAGAGAGAGAGAGAGAGAGAGAGAGAGAGAGAGAGAGAGATCACAGGAATTGATTAAAAGAATACAGCATGTAGCGCTTTCCCGTTATTTTTTTCTGATAGAATTGAAAGAATAAAAGAAGCTGGATAAAAAGTAAACATGCAAGCATAAAATGACAAGACATTAAGAGAAAATAAGAGTGATTATTACATCCCTGCAAGCTAAAAACTGTTTGAAAGGTAAAGGTCAGTTCAACAAGGCGATCTTGCTAACAAATAAAACTTATATAAGTAACAAAAATTTTCCAGGTTATAATCCGTTAACTTTCATTAATAATGCTCTATTGATTAAAATAGTAAATAAATGTTTCTCAGTTATAATGTAAAAAGATAAACGAACATATTTCCTTCTCAAAAAGCTCTTGGAAGGGGTTTCAAACATGCAGTAAATTACCTTCCAAGAAAAACTACCTACAGGTGTCCTTATATAAGGTATGTTAATTACATATTTTGTACTAAGCCCATCAACAAAGACGAGAGGAGATTCTGAAATGAAATAAATAACCTCGTGATGGCCATAAAATATACCATCGAAACAGAAGATAATAATTTGTTATTTTAAACCTATTAGTTTCGAGAAATGATAGAGGTTTAAAGTTTTCAGTTTATAGAAAACCAACAAACGGGGACTCCTTCATTACTCTAATCATTACCCTAGGATAAGAATAACGGTATTTTTGCTGATGTTTTTAAGGGCACAGTGGGTCAGTTGACCTGAATTCCTTGAAGCATAGCTTGGGAAAATCCAGGAAATTGCGAGGAATTTGCAATACCCGGGGAATTTTATTGACAAAGCTTTCTATCAAGTAAATCAAACATTTTATGAAACTTTCACTAAAACTGATTTTGACAGGAAAAGACACCCTTCTCATCTTACCTTTCCAAATTCACGAATGATCCTAAATTAACGAAAACTAATAACATTAATTGGTAATTAACGTATTGGAAGAATAAAAAATTCAACTCTACAAACAACGTATGTATTTATGAGATCCCTAGCAATCACTGGAATATAAGATGTGTGGGAATACATGGAACATATCTCGAAACAAGGTTTAAACACCATAAATATAATGTTTGAACAGGAGAATTAGCAATTAGTTTATTTAAAAACATGAATGGATGTAATCACATTATTCAATGGGAAGATGAATAAAGAGGTCATGTTTTGTGGGCATACAATAAACCTTGTAATCAATGTATTCAAACGATAATTTTTAAATTAGCTAAGTATTAGTTATGCTTTTGCATCCATTTATATTACTGTCGCAGTGATGACTTTGAAACTGCCATTAACCTTTCTTTACCTTTTGACCCAGAAGAGGAATGACAATATAAAAGCGCTTGGTCTAAATCTCAGTTTTCTAATTCTTCTTTCACATCAACGATAACGGTATACATTAGGCCACAAGAAGCTTTTAATTTCGAATACAGGCCCACCCAGGAATCTCTCTCTCTCTCTCTCTCTCTCCTCTCTCTCTCTCTCTCTCTCACGCACATTATATATCATCTTTATCATCATCTCCTCTCACGCCTATTGACGCAAAGGGCTAAATTTATACAGTATAAATGAGGGATTAAACCTTTAATTACTGCTCTCCAATTTTCATTAAATTAATAAGCTGAACGCAAAACATATCCTTTTCTCTCCATCACTCAAAACTTTACTAATCATTGCAACCATAAGATATACAGCACCGTTGAAGGAATGAAAATTACTTTCAAGTGAATAATTACATATTAGAAAAAAAAATTGTCTCTTACTGTTACACTTTGATCGATATCTACTTGTGAATACATCCGTGGTGGTTAAATTTCCCTAAAAATCCTGAAAAGCCAATAACAGCTACTGAATGACGTCCAATAGAGGGAAGATTTCACTTAAGAGAACAACAAAGGAACATGAAATAAAGGGTACTACATCAATACAGGAGAAATAATTGAATGTTGAGGAATCTGTGGTTATTCACATCTTTTTAATGGTCTCATACTCAATCACTCATAATAACTTCTATCTCCACTTTTTTTCTAACGCGATCAGTTCTACTTCATCTTTAAGAAGCTTTAATATTCTAAGTTTCACAGGTATTCACCGAAACGGAAACAAAGTGCAAAAAAAAAAAAAAAAAAAAAAAAAAAAAAAAAAAAAAGACAATCGTATTGTTTGTAACAGGCACCAAATATGCTCTTTACCCTGAACACATAATTTTCCAACACTATTATATCGATACTGAAGTCCTGGTTGATGGGATCAGGAAGTTTGTCGTCCTGTCGCCTTTTGCATGAATAAAAAAAAAAAATCCGACCGAAAAAAGAATTTTAAAAATGAAGATAGAAAAGATAGTTTCCATTTTCAAGGTTTATGAATTGCTGATGCAAGGGACAGTGACAATGCCCTAGTTAGCAGGATAATGCCCTTGAGACCGACCATACATACATTTGATATGATCAGGGCCCAAAACCCATTCTCCATCCAAGCTAGTACCGGGGAGGACAAGGAATGTCTGCTGATGACTTAGCAAGTAGACCTATAGGCTCCCTTAAACGATCCATCCTTAGCTTACAAGGATGGTGAGGTTGCCAATACTATAAGAAACTATCGAGTTTGAGCAGGACTCGAACACCAGTCTGGCAAATCACCAGGCAGGGAAGTTTCCAATAGGAGCCACAAGCCCATATTAATAAAGAGTTATTCGAAAAAAATATGATTACGCGAGTGGCGTTGAATATCTTAAAAGGCAAGCCCTTGATTGTAAAAGTTTCCTAACGATCATTCGTTTTCACTAAAAAGAAGACTATCATTAAAATACTGATTATTGACTAAGACACATGACTTAATTATGGATTATACCGGCCCCACCTCTCTCTCTCTCTCTCTCTCTCTCTCTCTCTCTCTCTCTCTCCTCTCTCTTAAAAAACATCCCATACAGCCAGTGCTGGTTAGTTCAGAGTTTTCAGAATTATATATATATAACATACGACACACATATGGAGTACAACCATGAAGCCTTCTCAAATATGCAACACTCCATGGAAATCGCCATAAAAACAAATATTCGCTTGAGACTGGTACGACAAAGCAAAATCCTCCCACTAATACCCACACTGACACTGATGTGTTTATCTAGGGTTGCAGTTCCACATAAATCATGTGCAGCGCTTGCAAAACCATTACCGAAAAAAATCTCTAAAATAATCAAGGCACCATTTGGAATGTTTTTATTTCCGAGTTTTGAAATGCCATAAATTTGATATTTTCGTGATACAGTTCATATTAAGAACGAATAAATGATAACTCCAAAATTGATATGAAATATAACACATCTAATTATATAACAAACACATACATATATATATATATATATATATATATATATATATATATATATATATATATATGCTAAGTAGCTCTTCTAGGAAATGGACACTCCAAATCAAACCATTGTTCTCTTGTATTGGGTAGTACCATAGCCTCTGAACCATGGCCTTCAACTACCTTAGATTAGAGTTCTCTTGCTTGGAGGTACACTCAGGCATACTGCTCTATCTTATTTTTCTTTCTCTTGTTTTATTTTTTAAGTTTTTATAGTTTACTGTGAAGGATCTAATTTAATGTTGTTACTGTTCTTGAAATATTTTATTTTAATTGCTTATTCTTCTCTTGTAGTTTATCTATTTCCTTGTTTCCTTTCCTCACAGGGCTATCTCTAGCTGTTGGAGTCCTTGGGCTTATAGCATTTTGCTTTTTCAACCAGGATAATAGCCTAGCTTGTAATAATGTAAATATATATATATTATATATATTATATATTATATATTTATATATATATATATAATTATTATCATTATTATTATCATTATTACCATTATTATTATTATTATCATTTGCTAAGCTACAATCCTAGTTGGAAAAGCAGGATGCTTTAAGCCCAGGGGCTCCAACAAGGAAAATAGCCCAATGAGGAAAGGAAACAAGGAAAAATAAAATATTTTCACAGTAACACCATTTAAATAAACATCTATATAAACGATAAAAACTTTAACAAAACAAGAGGAAGAGAAATAAGATAGAATAGAGTGTCCTAGTGCACCTTCAAGCAAGAGAACTCTAACCCAAGACAGTGGAAGACTAGGGTACAGAGGCTGTGGCACTACCCAAGACTAGAGAACAATGGTTTGATTTTGGAGTGTCCGTCCCCTAGAAGAGCTGCTTACCATAGCTAGAGTCTCTTCTACTCCTAACAAGAAGAAAGTGGCCACTAAACAATTACAGTGCAGTAACTCCTTGGGTGAAGAAGAATTGTTTGGCAATCTCAGTGTTGTCAGGTGAATAAAGGCAGAAGAGAAGATGTTAAGAATAGGCCAGACTATTCGGTGTTTGTGTGTGTGTGTGCGCGCGTGTGTCTGTGAGTAGGCAAAGGAAAAATGAATCGTAACTAGAGAGAAGAATCCAATGCAGTACTGTCTGGCCAGTCAAAAGACCCCATATCTCTCTAGCCGCACGGTAGTATCTGAACGGGTGGCTGGGGCCTTGGCCAACCTATTACCTACCATTCATTTGCTCCTGATATAATGACTTATTAATCATGATATTGAAAAATATTGTGATATTACTCACTACAGAAATAAAAGAATGTAAATAATTATCAATAAATATTCTAAAATAATGGTCTTTCATAGACCAATATTTGTGGATTATTATTCTAAGGGTGAGGATTTTTACTGATGGGAATTCTAATTCATTAAATAAATTTCTCTACAAAGCAACAAAACTATACTACTGCAGAAAAAATATATACAGATATGCATACATACATGCATATACGCAAAGAAACACATATATTTTCTTATTTATAAATATATATATATATATATATATATATATATATATGTACACATATACAGTATATATATACATATATATAGAAATATACATATATATATATATATATATATATATATATTTATATATATAAACCCTTTTAAATTGTCTAAAAAAGAATATTCAGTCAAAGGTAAAGCAAAAGTAAATAAATTTCCCCCTGGTCCAATTTTCCCATTGACGATCTTTGAGTGACCAATTTACTTCGACCGGTGTTTGTCCAAGTCTTACCGACAGCACGTTCCCCAAATGGTGCAGGGAAATACCTTACTTTAGGTTTTGAGCTTCAGGCCCTCGGGAAATGAAGGTAATATGCATAATAAATACACTAGAATCATAAAGATTTGATGCTACCCAAACATATATAGTCCTTGATGATTATTTTAGTGAATGATATATATGTTCCAGAATGCAAATAGTGCTTGAATTTCTGTTTGATAAAGTACATTAGGAAATATTTTTTGTTTAAGGTTATGTTTATTTATCGCCTTACGCAAGCGTAATTATGTTTATGGAATGCGTGTGCACGTGTATATGTGTGTGAGAGAGAGAGAGAGAGAGAGAGAGAGAGAGAGAGATTAGCTTTATAGATGTCTCTGATTTATGTCCCTTTCACGAAAGGAAATTGATGATCATAAATCTGTTTTTGCATTAAAAAGGGAAGTTTTCTATTCATTGTTTATACAAAAGCATGAAAGTGAATAACCATATAATTAGGCTTGTATTCCTTCGACACATTATAAAATGGATGGAAGATTATCTTTAAAAAATATCATCATTTAGGCAACCAAATAACCTAATGACAAGAAATATATCCTTAAAAGAATGTAAATTTTACCCTTGAAAAAATATCCCTTCAGTAATATGAATAATTTTCGATAGTAATAACTCGATAATAAAATGTGTAGTATGTAACACTGCATAGCTTTGTAGACTAAGAAAATAAGTTGCTTCATTAATTTTAAATAATGAAATAAACCCTAAATAAGAATACAAAGCTTTGTAGACTGCAAAATTCCCGTTTTACTCGATTTTTGAATATGGTGGTGTGTTCAGCTTCTTAAGGTAGGATACCTGGACATTAGCTGTTTTCTAAACTGAAGGTGATACTAAAGTATTCGAGACTTAAAGACTCAAATGACCTCGAGGGGTTCCCAGTAAATTTCCTCAGATCATACAGTACTGTATATTCAGGACTTGGAAAATTTCTTGCGGTTCAAGGGGTTACACCCTGAACGGAAAATATAAGGCAGATAATCTTAAGATTTTTTCCATCAAACAAAAAAACACATGCGCGCACACACCTATATATAAACATATCTATGCATGATTATATAAAAGAATAAATAAATATATATATATATATATATATATATATATATATATATATATATATACATACACACACACACATATATATATATATAATGTGTGTATATATATATATATATATATCTCTCTCTCTCTCTCTCTCTCTCTCTCTCTCTCTATATATATATATATACATATGAGTGCGTGTCTGTGCAAGAGCATAAATTATCTCATCTGTTTGTACTAAATATACAAAACTATATTCTACAACTCTTTATTAATAATGATCTTTCCCATGAAGTGATTTCTAAATGATCTTTAATGAAAAAATCAGTACACAGCAGTGTTGGTTAAATTACACATTCTGTTGAGAGAGAGAGAGAGAGAGAGAGAGAGAGAGAGAGAGAGCTTGCCTCCCGGATAGAAATTTATAAACTTCGAAATCTGGTAAACAAAGTGCTCAGCAACTTCTAAACAACAATCTCTTAAAAACTTCTTATAGGGAAATTACTTTGGTAAATTTAAGTATTTGCCAGAGGCAGTTTATTTTCTACCTTTATCTGAATACCATAATTTTCATTGTGGCGAATAAGTGTATGAGTGCTAAGACACAAAGGGCCAATCTATTGTGTATCTTTGATAACTATGGATACGATAATGCAAGTATAATGAGATAGGTACACGTACACATGAATATATATATATATATATATATACACGCAAGCGTTGCACGCATACAAATATGCATATATATATATATATATATAGATAGATAGATAGATAGACAGATATAGATAGATAGATAGATAAATATACACACATATGTATATATATACATATACATGTATATATATATATATATATATATAAATATATAATTACTATTATATATATACATGCATACATATATATATATAATATATATATTTACATACACACACACACACACACACACAAATATATATATATATATATAAATACTATGTTATATCTGATTCAAGGATGAACGGTATTTCCGCATTACTACCGTAAAAACAGCTGTTTTATACACCTACTAGTAGTAAGAAGAAGCTTATTATTATTATCGTTATCATCATCATTATTATTATTATTATTATTATTATTATTATTATTATTATTATTATTATTATTATTAATTATTATTATCAAAACGAAGTTTAATCAGATTACCGATCAAGATTCCTAGCTTCTCTCTAATGCAATTTTCATTGAAGGCGATAGGCTTAGTGGCGTTAATGTATTTTCAGCAAGAATTTTTGAATTTCTTCAGTTTTAGGTTTCAGACGTAAGCCTTTGGTTTAATGATTTATGATTATTCCTTTTCTTCATACTTTATTCACTACAGTACTGTTTCGACAAAAATCTCTTTATCAAG
>NC_090725.1:123883709-123891209 GCF_036898095.1 Palaemon carinicauda | reverse complement strand
GAAACCATCTTATGTAACGCAAAGAAAAGAGGATCATGAACATGGAAGTGCATGGAGGGTGGAGAAGAGGAAAGCTACAGTTCAGAGGAAGGATATAATAGCATATGGCATATCGTAGAAAGGACTAAGCGAGCATGATACACAGGGCAGAAAAGGGTGGAAAGCGCTGATACGAAGCAGTGACTAAACAAAAAGAAGAGGAATTTTCCGGCATTTTTTTTTTTCATTAACAATTCTACCTTTTTTTATGGAAGGTTTCAAACCATCACCTTTGTAAGGAGTAATCTATCTATTGTTATTTCAAAGCTACCCTTTCAAGGAAAATTTACTGTGAATGTTTCAAGGAAGATTTTTAATTATAACTACTAAAGTAAGGCTGCAAACCCACAATTTTTCAAAGAATGTTTTCAAACTTATATTTTTCCCTGGGAAGGGTAACATCAGATCTAATTTGGAATAGCTATACTCAGCTTAGAGCTTTTGCTCAGAGAGTTTATGCTTCAACTGAAAAGGAATAGAATTTAACCATAAAAGAAAGCCTTTCTGGTACAATTCAGGAACATGAGTGGTGGGCTACCCTTAAATCTGTACTTTTTGATGTAGACGAAACAGTTCCTCCTTTACAAAAACGAAAGGGCTCTGTCACTTACTGTCTAAAGGGTAATGCAACCCTTTTGGTTGATGTGTTTGACAGTAAGCAGAGTAATGAAAAACTTGACCTTCCTCATTCCTGTGTTCCCGTGGCTAAACTAACTAGTTGGGCTTTTCAATCTCGTGAAATTAAAGCTCTCTTGATGGATCTTGATGCTTATGGAGGTGTGGACCCAAATGGTATTTTTCTTTTGTTTTGTTTATATAAAGACTGCAGATTTCTTAGCTACACAGTTAACTGTTACTTTACCCAAGTTAGTAAGAAGAGGAGCTTTTACCACTTGTTGGAGAATCGGTAATGTTACTCCATTATGTAAATAGGTTTGTAGTAGTTCAAGTCAATTTCCATAATTCCCATATCATAAGTTTTTGAATGTCTTTTGGCAAAACGTCTAAATAGGTTTGCAGAAGGTAATCATCTGCAATTTGGCTTTCATAAAGGCCTTGGAGCATGTGACGCCCTTCTTACAATCTCCATTGCTGTACAGAAATCCATTGATTGTGTTAAGAACGTTCGTATGATTGGCATTAACTTTAGTGGTGCCTTTGACTGTGTTAATTATGAGGCCCTTGTTTTCAAACTTAAACAGTTAGGAGTGGGTGGTTCTTTTCTCAGCATCATTATTGAATGTCTTATTAATAGGTCACAAAGAGTTGTTGTTGATGGGCACCATAGCGAGTAAAAAAAATGTGATATTTGGTGTTCCTCAGAGCACTGTTCTTGGCACACTAGTTTTCATACTAAATATAGATGACATTTGGTTTGGCCTAGAAAACTAGCTCGTTACATAAACAGATGACTACCCTCTTTCTCTTTTTTCAATATTTGGTCCTTTAATTATGTGGAAGTGGGAATAGAAAATGAACATTACAGTATGTTACAAATGGATATATTGTTTATGATTAATAAAATTAACTGCTGAAATATAATAGGACGAAGGTGCAACGCAAAGCTGGTGACAAAAATAAAAAAGAAATTGTTAAGTTGTCTACACCGGAGATGCAGAGATCCAGCAGTAAAAGGACGAGTGTGGCTGTGTTTGCTACATTACTTTTTTTAATTGCCGTATTTCTCCATTAAAGATAACTAAATACATAGTTATACATGTATATGTGTATTTATAAATTAATAATATTAATCTTCTTCTTTGTCTGCATATTTTCCCACTTTTATATTAATAATTTTAATATTTCAACCATATTCGTTACATTCAAAGAGAGAGAGAGAGAGAGAGAGAGAGAGAGAGAGAGAGAGAGAGAGAGAGAGATTCTATAACATGCACAATGCATGAGACCATAAATATCATGACTAACAATGTGGTTATATATAACCCAAGATATGTCAGGAGAACTTTTTGTACGGGACCTCTCTATGTGTATTTTGATGGATTCTAAAAAGAACCAAATCCTAAAATTTAGTAATATATTTCACAATAGAAGAAGGTCCTTTTCTTGTCTTTAAAGAACAAAAGAAAATTTCAAAAAGTTCTTGACCATCAGATAACAAATAGGAAAGGTATATTACTAGAAAAATTAAAGGGATACTTCAACATTGAAGGCTCTTGAAGTTGGGATGTATGTTTTATTATTGGCATTAAATAGTATCTGATATATCTAGACACGACTACATTTGTCGTTGAAATATGTTGGTATATATATATATATATATATATATATATATATATATATATATATATACATATATATATATATATATACATATATATATATATATATATATATATATATATATATATACATATATATATATATATATATATATATATATATATATATAGTAGGACTCAATTTAGGAGTAACATTAAATACGAGCAAATCAGTATATGAGCTTGAACATTCAAATCTGTTTACAATATGTTCCTAGAATTTAATTTTCATTATTATAATTCATCAATTTGTATTCATTTCTGATGTTAGAGATTATAATTTCTTCACCAAATTCCATTGAAACCTTTAAAAATCAGCGTATATGTGCATGTGTATATATGGACTTGAGTAATGTCTATCTATCTATCTATATACCAAGGCACTTCCCCCAATTTTGGGGGGTAGCCGACACCAACAATGAAACAAAACAAAAAGGGGACCTCTACTCTCTATGTTCCTTCAGCCTAATCAGGGACTCAACCGAGTTCAGCTGGTACTGCTAGGGTGCCACAGCCCAACCTCCCACATTTCCACCACAGATGAAGCTTCATAATGCTGACTCCCCTACTGCTGCTACCTCCGCGGTCATCTAAGGCACCGGAGGAAGCAGCAGGGCCTACTGGAACTGCGTCACAATCGCTCGCCATTCATTCCTATTTCTAGCACGCTCTCTTGCCTCTCTCACATCTATCCTCCTATCACCCAAAGCTTTCTTCACACCATCCATCCACCCAAACCTTGGCCTTCCTCTTGTACTTCTCCCATCAACTCTTGCATTCATCACCTTCTTTAGCAGACAACCATTTTCCATTCTCTCAACATGGCCAAACCACCTCAACACATTCATATCCACTCTAGCCGCTAACTCATTTCTTACACCCGTTCTCTCCCTCACCACTTCGTTCCTAACCCTATCTACTCGAGATACACCAGCCATACTCCTTAGACACTTCATCTCAAACACATTCAATTTCTGTCTCTCCATCACTTTCATTCCCCACGACTCCGATCCATACATCACAGTTGGTACAATCACTTTCTCATATAGAACTCTCTTTACATTCATGCCCAACCCTCTATTTTTTACTACTCCCTTAACTGCCCCCAACACTTTGCAACCTTCATTCACTCTCTGACGTACATCTGCTTCCACTCCACCATTTGCTGCAACAATAGACCCCAAGTACTTAAACTGATCCACCTCCTCAAGTAACTCTCCATTCAACATGACATTCAACCTTGCACCACCTTCCCTTCTCGTACATCTCATAACCTTACTCTTACCCACATTAACTCTCAACTTCCTTCTCTCACACACCCTTCCAAATTCTGTCACTAGTCGGTCAAGCTTCTCTTCTGTGTCTGCTACCAGTACAGTATCATCTGCAAACAACAACTGATTTACCTCCCATTCATGGTCATTCTCGCCTACCAGTTTTAATCCTCGTCCAAGCACTCGAGCATTCACCTCTCTCAAGTGTATCAAGTGTATTTCAAGAATTCTGTGTTGAACTCGGCCCCAAAACGAATGAAACTCGTAAACTGAGGTACTACTGAGTACACACACACACACACACACACACACACACACATATATATATATATATATATATATATATATATATATGTATGTATATCTACACATATGCATATATATACATACTGTACATATATATATATATATATATATATATATATATATATATATATATGTATATATATATATATATATATATATATATATATATATATATACACACATATATATACATATAAATCAAAGGGGATATACATTAACAGGTGCAAATACCTCATCAACTATGTTTATGCACATTTATAAGCATGTGTCCTAGGAAGTAAATAATTTTTCTTTTGTTGTGTTTTGCATTTGATGAAATGATAACAGCTAAGAGAGTGGGCTTCGACGTTAAAACAACAATTCGTTTTTTAACATGAAGGCTCAAGGGATGATGATATAACAAATGAAATAATAGAAATAATAACTAAAGGTTTCTATTAACAGTTGTAAGAAACCCTAAAGAAAATTTTCACTGTGGTAAAGTAGGACTGCAAAATACAAAGGACTAGATCAAAATGTAGAGATATTTTTCTTATAATACGCATAAACTAGAAAACAACATAAGGCAAATTTCAACTATATACAAATATAAAGGCATCTGGGAAATAATTGTCTTTACTTATGATTTCTTTAAAAAGAAAAAAAAACCTAATAATTTTTCATGAATAATAGTAAATAAGTGGCAATAGGTACATTTAGTCCTAAGCGATGTATAATTCTTTAAGGATGATTTCAACATCAGTCTAGTGTTTGTGTCTCTATGTATTTACAAATATAAAACTCATAAAAACAAACACTATATAAATATGTGTACAAATATATTTCATATATGTATACAAACATATTTATAAGTACACACACTCGCAACATATATATACAGTAAATAAATAAATAAATAAATAAACATATATATATATATATATATATATATATGTGTGTGTGTGTGTGTGTGTGTGTGTGTATTTTGGAATCAAATTTTACCATATGGTAATCACTTTATATATCTGTAAAGAAGGCTCATTAGCAGAGTGTCAAACTTCCTTTACACACACTACGTCATTCTACCCTATCTTGCATGCACTCTTGCACTTCCAGGAAACCACGGTTCTCGTCTCCAATAGGTCTTTTACAACCATATATCCACCCGCTTCGATGCCTTCCCATCCCCTCATACTTCATATCACTTCTGAAATATAAATCCTTTTCACTAACCTATTGTTGTTAATTCTTCCCACGAGAATATTTCAACTCAAAATACACCTTTTCATAATTATAAACCCCTAGATTTTCAACCAATAAATTCTTCTTACACCATATTTATGAGCAAAAACAACTTCAATAGCTTCAAACCTGTTTATTTCGCATCCATTCATCATGCATACTTACTACTATAAAGGTGAGTTAGTTAAATAATCCGTTTCTAAATCTCACCTTGGCTTTCTCTACAACTCTAGTCTCTTACTATCCTGTACGTAGTATTAGGTATGCAGTTAATTCTACCAGTCATGCCTTCTTCATCAAAAGATCAATCCTACACAGTATTCTGGAAGATTTCTTCCAATTATGACCAGATTGTAAAAATGATCTTCCTAATCGGACAGTTAAATTGTTGAAACTTCAGAAGTTCAAAATTGCAGCGAATGATTTTATGTTTAACAAGCTGACATAAGTCTATCTTCATAGTTCAGATGTGACAGATCAATTCTAACGTTGTTACATATCTTAAAATATTTAATATTTCTAATACATTACTTCTTATGTAGTTAATTATTTCCTTTCTTCACTTTCAATAACTCCCTTCTTCTCTCTTCTTGCCATGTTTAGTTACATCTACAAAATACTATGTATCAAAATTTTCATTCTTCAACACTGTATATTAATAGTAATTAATCAGTCCTCCTCGTTTCCATTACTTTTATTACTTTACTCTTGCTTACATTTACTCTCAATTTTCTCTTCTTGCAGAGACTTTCAAATTTTCTTTAAAGAACATGACAGCTTAGGTATGAAAGTGTATGTTCTTGTAACACAAAAACATCTATTACAAATATAAAGAAAATATTCATGATTATGTAAATAAAATATATAGTTAAACTGGAAGACCCATAATTACCAAGTTTGATTTACAAGACCTCCTGTTACTGAAAGGTTGTATAAATCTTAATCTCCAGATCTCTGGAAATTCCTTAATTCGTATTGGTTTTCTAATTCTAATAAAAATGTCAAGTATCACAATCGAATTAAAAGCTTATTCGTCTTGGGATACATCAATAACTGATTGGCAATAAAATTCCATTATTCTCCTACCAGCCAAAAACCAACACACATATGAGCAAAAACAAGGGTTTAATCTACGATTCAGGAACTCAAGTATTAATATGACAGTGATCACAGCTTTTTCTTTTCTTAGGAGTCACTTTCTGTGATGGGGAACGTCTTCATATTGCATAAGAAGCGTGTGTATACGCCTATGCATTATATCAACAGTTCTAACGCTGTTGCAGAGTTTAATTAACATGGTTTCCAAAGGCCTTATAAGGTCAAAACCATGAAGTTGTCCCTTATATTAGTAGAGCCCCTGTTAAACTTGAACATTAAAATAGAGATCTATTAATCAACTGTCTTTATATCTATAATGAATTGAAAAATCTAATTGTACAACGACATAAAACTATTATCTATTTCATAGCAAAGGGAAACAATAATAATATAAATGGCAAAGTAAAAGTCTTTAGCGAAAATAAAATGAATCAAATAAAACTTATCAAAATTATCCAAAAGAAAAAATCAATGAAAACAAAAGAATTGTTCTTGAAATATGCAATAATAAAATGCGTAAGAATAAACAGACAATAAAAAATATAAATATAAATATAAAAGAATTCTTACAGGATAGAAACTATTAAATAAATACGAGAAAAAAATAACTTTCTACTCAGGATATGTATAATAAAGTAGAACTGTATAATGCTCTTGGGAACTGTATAATACATCGTTTCTTTCTGGTGGGCCATCCATAAATGATAGAGGCAGATATAGATAAAGATAACGCGACCATCCGGGAGCTGATTCAGCCTGCAAGTATCTCGTGTGGTGCCACCCAAAGGCAATAGAGACAATATTAATGCCCTCTTCAAAAGGCAAGGGGTGGTAGGCACTAGGACCAGGGTTATATGTTCGTCTTTGCCTATTTATGTTGTAAAATGGAGAGAGAGAGAGAGAGAGAGAGAGAGAGAGAGAGAGAGAGAGAGAGAGAGAGAGAGAGAGAGAGAGAGGAGAGAATGTACGAAGCTTCAAAGAAATACCAAATGAAAAAGTGACAAGAAATCCTCGACCCTTATATCAAATGAGCCTTAGCCATTCTGCCATGAAAGCAATTTTTAGGAATTTATGAAAACCATAAACTTTGGTCCCTTCCTCCATATCCAATAGAAAAAAAGTAAAATGGACACATAATTTTACAATAAACAGCAATACCCTTGGAAGCTACGGATACGCTCCCCGATATGATTCTAGTAGTGATATGGTTAAAACATTTCGATAACCTTTTTATAGAATTTGAACACGTACAGTCAGCTATTTCCTTCCGATTATGGTTTAAA
>NC_090725.1:123861209-123871209 GCF_036898095.1 Palaemon carinicauda | reverse complement strand
AGAGAGAGAGAGAGATCACAGAAAATAGATTCTTTTTAATATCAGCATAGAATAAATGAGGTAACTGAAGAGAGAAATTAAAAAAAAAATTCATCTGATAAAACTTCGTTCAAATGAATATCAAAAGTGACATCGACCAGGAGAATAAGGAAGAAGGAATCAAACTGGGGAGGATAGAAGGGAGGGAAAAAGAGATCTATACGGATAGGGGCGAGAAAAAAGGATGGACACACCCTGACAGAGGGTAAAAACGACGGGTCTATCTTAAAGAGGGATAGAAGGGGGGATGGAAAAGAATTGTCCATCCTCATAATGGGGTTATAAAGAAGGAGTCCCCCTATTGGGATGATATTAAGTAAAATTTCATCCTAATAGTGGATAGAATGGAATGGTCCATCCTCACGAGGGAATGAAAAAGAAGTGTTCACTATGGAATAAGGGAATGAAAGTAAGAATCCAAGTGTTCACTATGGAAAAGGGAATGAAAGTAAGAATCCAAGTGTTCACTATGGAAAAGGGAATGAAAGTAAGAAACCAAGTGTTCACTATGGAAAAGGGAATGAAAGTAAGAATCCAAGTGTTCACTATGGTATAAGGGAATGAAAGTAAGAATCCAAGTGTTCACTATGGAAAAGGGAATGAAAGTAAGAATCCAAGTGTTCACTATGGAAAAGGGAATGAAAGTAAGAAACCAAGTGTTCACTATGGAAAGGGGAATGAAAGTAGGAATCCATCCTGATATGGATGGAAAGAACGAGTTCATCCAGATGATAAAAGGGAAAAGAAACGCCCATCCTAATATGTTCATAGAAAGGGGTGCATACAAATTTGGACTTGGAGGAACGGAACAGTCTATTCAGATAGGGGGAAGGAAATTAAAGGTCCATCTTCATATGGAGATGCATAGTAGGCGTCCATCCTGATTTAGGGGTGAAAAAAAAACAACTCAATTCTGAAGAAAGAAGAGAAAGGGGGATGGGAAAGAATGGCTCATGATTATATGGGGGATGAAAAGGAAATGTATACCATTATATTGGGATGGGATGGAAGGGTTCCTATTGATGAGGCTATGAAAGGTCCATCCTGAGGGGGGGGGGGGGGTAGAAAAGAAGGGAGTATATACAGGAAAGGTCCATCCTGGTAGGGGATGGAAAAGATTGAACTATCCTGGTGATGGGAGGGAAAGGAATAATCCCTCCTGGTGAGGGGATGGAGAGGAATGGTCCATCTTGGTTGGGAGAAAGAATTGAATGGTACAGACAGTTGAGGGGATAGAAAAGAATAGTGCAACCTGGTGCGGGGAAAGAAAGGAATGATTTAGCCTAGTGAGGGATCAAAAGGAATGGGCCAATTTGGTGGGGGCATGGAAATGAATGGTCCATTCTGGAGAGTGACTAGAATAGAATGGTCCTTCTTGGTCTGGAAATGGTAAAGAAAGGTCCATCCTAGTTTGATGATGGATAGGAATGGTCCATCCTGGTAGGGGTTTGAAAAATAGGGTTTATTAATGTGGGAAGGGAAAGCAAAGATGAATCCTAATGGAAGGGGGAGGGAAAGGAATGGTCTATCCTGGTGTTGGGAAGGAAATGAATGCCCCTTCCAGGTGGGAGGATGGGAAAAAATGATCAATTCTCCTGGGGAATAGAAAAGTATGGTCCATCCTAATGATGGGATGGAGAGGAATGGTTTACCCTGGAGATGGATGGATAAGAATGTTTCATCCTGGTATGGGATGGAAACGAATGTTTCACCCTGGTGGTAGATGGAAAGGAATGGTCCATCCTGGAACAGAGAGGAAAGTTAATTTCCACCCTGACTTGGGGATAGAAAGAATTGATCCATATCAGTGAAGGATGGAAAGGAATGGTCCATCCTGATGGGGGAATGGAAAGGAATGGCCCATCCTGCTGAGAATATGGAAAATGATCCATCTGACTGAGCAGATGGAAAGGAATGATCTCTCCTAAAAGGAAAGCTAAGTTCCGTCCTGGCGTGGGGATGGAAAGAATTGGTTCATACTAGTGGGGGATGGAAAGGAATGATACATTCTGATGGGGGAATGGAATGGTCCATCTTGCTGAGGATATGGAAAGGAATGGTTCATCCTGGTGTATGTTGGAAAAGAATTGTTAATCCTGATGTGAGGATGGATGAAAGAATGGTTCATCCTGGTGGTGAAATGGAAATGAATGGTCCACTCTGGTGACGGGGTGGAATGGAATGATCCTTCCTTGTAGCGGGATGTCAACAAAAACAAACCCCCCACACCCTTAATCACTCTTACTTCCTCAATATCCCACAATACAAACTTTCCCCTGACTCTACTTCAAACTGGACTATTGCACGAAGGGAAAAACAAACAAAACATAACCTTAAAACTATATTTACCGCAACCGAAAACAAAAATCACACATTAAACAAAATTAACACAAAAACAGACAAAATAACACTTTTCACGAATCATAAAACAATATTAAATATAAACCGTAACACCATTCAAATAAAAAAACCTTAACAACTTAAAATTAACACACCCAAAACCAATATTTGTTTATGAGTGGAACTCTTTATCCACACACACGTGACACACCAAAACCGATATTTGTTTATGTGTGGACGTCGTTGTCCACACAAGGGCCAACAATCCTTTTCGGCCAAAGCCACAACTCCCTGGCAGACGCAACACTGGCACAATCTGCTATAACTGCCTCACTTAATTTGGTAGTCTATATCGTCATCATCATCATCATCATCCTCATCAGTAACAGCAATCGAAATCGTAATTGTAATAAACAGGCCAGGTCGTCAACAGTTGATCAATCCACTAGAGCATTCTAAACACAAGTTCCTTAAGTAAGCCAGGTCATCAATAGTCAAATTAAATTAAATCTTCTCCCCAAAGGAGGAATCGCGGCCTGCCAAAAAAAGAAAAAAAACGCTTACGAAAACTCCTAACTAAACTAAACTATCGCACTATAATCAAAGATAAACAATAAACTTTCTATCACTCATGAACGCGCCTAACAAAATAAATAAAAACAGTACTTACTCAGAATAAAAAAAAGCTTCACAGCCGGCTTCCGAAGAGCAAAAAAAATACACAGCCGACTCCTACTGTCGTTCGATATCCAATGCTTTCGCCCAAGACATTCATCACCACCCTATCCTAGCTAAAAAGGTAAACAAACAACCTCAATTATACCAACAATCTTTCCAACTTCAAACAGTCATTCGCTAATTACCCCCTTTTTCTTCAGCGCGCACCGCGGACACACAAACACACGCACACACAACCACACATAGCCTACTCTCTTGCGCACGCGCGATCTAGCAAACTAAAGCAAATTAAATTCTTTTTCTTTCTTTCTTGCGGTTTGACAAACTTAAGTAAATAAACACTCGCTCACACACACACACTCTCTCTCTCTCTCTCTCTCTCTCTCTCTCTCTCTCTCTCTCTCTCTAATGACAAAGCTAAAGCCAATACTGTAAACAATTTCTCTCTCTCTCTCTCTCTCTCTCTCTCTCTCTCTCTCTCTCTCTCTCTCTCTCTCTTGATTTGGCAAACAAAAAAAATAAATTAAAATAAAATTAATCCTCCACATCCTGGTCTGGATATGGAAAGGAAAACTCCATCATGGTGTGAGGGTGGAAAGGAATGGTCCATCTTGGTGGGGTATAGAAAGCAATGGTTGAGGAATGGTAAATATTAGTTCCCTCTCGTGTGGGGAGGGTTAATAATGGTCAATCCTAGTGGGGGGGGGGGGGTAGAAAGGAATGATCTATCCTAGTGTGAAGATGGATAGGAATGATTCATCCTGGTGTGGAGATGGAATAAATGGTCCCTTTTAGTATTGGAGATGGAAAGGAATGGCCCTAATGGGGGAATAGAAAGGAAGGGGCAATCCTGGTATTGCGATAGAAATAAGAGGGACCATCCTCGTGGGAAATGGAAAAAAGGTCCATACTGATATTGGGATGGAAACAAAGCATCATTTCTGATTGAGAAGGGAAAGGTAGGTCCATCTGTTTAGGGGATTGTAAAGAAAAAGTCTATCCCAATGAGGAGATCGAAAGGTAGGTATGAATATAGTGAGGGATTGAAAGGAAGGCTTTATCCAGGCTAGGGCTTTGAGAAAAAAAAATCCATTTTTATTAAGGAATGGAAATAAAGGGTCCATACTGTCATTGTATGGAAAGGAACAGTCTATCCCATCAGGGAGATTAAAAGGTAGGGTTCATCCTATCAAAGACATAGAATATCAGGATTCATTTTGATGGGGGATGGAAAATGGGGATTTTCTTAACAGGGGGATGGATGTTTCATCCTTATGGGAAAATGAGAAGGATTTGTCCATCCTCATGAGGGGATACAATGGAGGTGTTCAATCTGTTGAGGATATGGATATGAAGATCCATGCTATCAGGATAATGGAAATGAAGGGTCCATTCTATCAAGGGGATGGATACAAGGATCCATCCTAATAGGGGCAGTAGAGATGAGGGGACCATCCTGATAGGGAGATGCACAATAAGGGTCCATTCTATCAGTGAAATTAAAAGGATACATCCTATCAAGGAAATGGGAAGGAACGATCAATGCTGATATGGAGATGGAAAGGAATGGTCGATACAAATCAGGAGATGAACATTAAGGGTCCATCAATGAGGATTGGAAAGGAAGGGTCCATTCTGATAGGTAGGATTGAAAAGGAAGGGTTCACCCTGAAAGGGGAATTAAAAAGGAAGGGTCCGTCCTCATAAGGGGGTGGAAAAAAGGATTCATCCTGATAGAGGGATAGGAAGGAAGGGTCCATCCCGATAAAGGTATGGAAAGGAAGGGTACATCCTGATGGGACGATTCAGTGATGAAAAGAAAAGGTCTATCCTCATAGAGGGATGAAAATGAAGGATTCATCCTAGTGGGGAATGAAAAAGAATAGTTCACTCTAATAGTAGGATGGAAAAAACTATCTTTGGCTGAGAAAAGGAAAGGTGGGTCAAAGGTCCTGAAAGTTCATCCCAACAGGGGAATGGTAAAGGAGGGTCCACGCTCGTAGGGGGGATAGAAAGGAAGGGACCATCTTTACTAGGAAGGTGGAAAATGGGGACCATCTGCAGAGGCTAATGGAAAGCAATTGTCCGTCTACTGGAGAGGGGATGAGAAAGAAGTCCTCCCTTGATATGGTGATGAAAAATGGATGCATTCTTTCAGAGAGATAGATAAGACGACTATAATAGATGGAAAAGAAGGGACCCTCCTGTAGTGAGATATAAAAGATGAGATCCTCTTGGTAAGAATATCAAAACTATAATAAATAGGGGTCCATCTAGATAAGGGGATGGGAAAAAAGGATCCATCCTGATGGGAAGTAAGGAAAAGAAGGGTTCACCTAATAAGGGGATGGTAAAGAAAGGCATAATAAGGGATGAAAAAGACGGGACCATCCAGATGGGTGGGGGGGGGGGGGGGGTGGAAAATAAAGATCTTCAATATTAGTGAGGATGAACAAGAAAGGTCAATCCTTAATGGGGATTCAAAAGGAAGTGTGCATCCTGATGGGGGATTGAAAAGAAAGGGTCCATCCAAATAGAGGGGGGGGGGGAGGTCCATCCTGGTGAAGGATTGAAAGGAACAGTATATCCTGTCAAGGGAATGAAAAGGAAGGGTCCATCCTGTAAGGGACAGATAGGCCTATGTGGATGGATAGTTAAGAGTCCATCTCAATAGGGGATGGAAAAGAAAGTTCCATCCTAATAGAGGACAGAAAGGAAAGGTTCATCCTAAATGGAAGATAGAAAGGAAGGGTTCACTCTGATGACTGAATAGGAAGGGTCAATACTGATGAAAGGATGGAAAATGAAAATGCCCTTCTAATAGAGGCATGGAAAGGAAGGGCTCATCCTGCCTAATATAGATAGGAAAGTTTCATTCTCATAAGGAGGTGGAAAAGAAGAGGCCATCCTATCTGGGAATGGAAAGGAATTCTCCATCCTGACAGGGAGATGGGATAAAAGAAAAAAAAAGGTCCATCATGATGGAGGATGGAAAGGAAGTCCCCATACTATAACGGGATGGAAAGGAAAATTTCATCCTGAACTTCATCCTCTTCAAGAAAAGGGCAAAAAAGCAGGAAATGCTTAGTAAAAATACGAGATGGAAAAGGATATATAAAAACAGAGGAAAGATCAAAAGAACTAAGGTGTATACTTATAGAAAGAAATTTTGAAAACCTATTGTTACATTGATCTAGAATAAAGAACAGAACACTGAAATAACATTCGTTTCAATTATATGAAATAGTATTAAAATCTATTTATTTTAATGTGCAATTTGGCTTGAGAGAGAGAGAGAGAGAGAGAGAGAGAGAGAGAGAGAGAGAGAGAGAGAGAGAGAGAGAGAGAGAGAGAGAGAGAGAGAGAGAGTAAATACAAGATTTTTCCGTACTCCTTTCCTTTGTTGAAACCTTCAGAGACCTCAGCTTTCCACGAGGAATTACAAACTGGCTCTCTCCACACAATTAATTAACAACAAAAGAGGCTCTCTCTCCCATCCATCTCACCTTTGAGCTCCGAGGCAAGAAATATGATATTCTATTTTACTGGAGAGTTATTAATCCCCAAGACTTTGGTCGTCTTACATTGCTATTTCTTATTTCATCTACGGTTAAAATAGACAAAAGAACCTCCGGCAATGGTGAAGTAAGTTTAAATTGAAATGTCAAGAGAAATACACACACACACACACACACACACAAGCACACACACACACACACACACACACACACACACACACATATATATATATATATATATATATATATATATATATATATATACACAAACATACACACACACACACACATATATATATATATATATATATATATAGTATATATATATACATATATATATACATATATATATACACACACATATATATATATATATATATATATATATATATATATATATATAGATAATCATCATCATCAACATCACCTCTTACGCCTATTGCCGCAAAGGGCCTCGGTTAGATCTCACATGGCACCTCTATCTTGATCTTTTAAATCAATACTCTAGCGCCTTGTGGGGCCTAGTTAAAAGTTTGGTGAACTTATCTCTCTTGGAGAGTGCGAAGAGCATGCCAAAACCATCTCCATCTACCCCTCACCATGATCTCATCCACATATGGCCCTCGAGTAATTTCTCTTATAGTTTCGTTTCTAATTATATCTTACCATTAAACGGCCATTATTCTTCCGAGGGCTTTGTTTTTAAGTCTACAAAATCGGTTGGATATTGTTTAATTGTCCTACCAGGACTTATGTCCATACAATAACACAGATCTCCCTAAACTGATATCTAGCCTGATTTTTATATGTAATTTCAGGAGATTTGATTTCCAAAATTTACTTAACCTAGCCATCGTCTGATTTGTTTTGTTCAATCTTTCATTAAACTTAAATTCTAAAGATCATGTATTAGAGATAATAGTTCCTAAATTTTTAAATGATTCCACTTTAATCTTCTCTCCTTCCAATGATATTTCATCTTACATTGCATATTCCGCTTTCACGATCTTTTATTGTCTTTCTTCTATTTATGTTGAGCCCTACCTCATGGGATATATCATGTATTCTGGTAAGATTAGTTTGCAAGTCCTGTGGTGTTCTACTAATAAGGACAACGTCATCAGCATACTCTACATCAGCTAATTTCCTTTTACCAATCCAGTCCAATCCTTCTCCACCATCCCTAACATTTCTATGCATTACAAAATCCATGAGGAGGATAAACAACATTGGTTACAACATATTCCCTTGGAGTACTCCACTGTTCTCTGGAAATTCATTTGATAGAACTCCACTAACCTTAACTTTGCACTTGCTATGCTCATGAACAGATTTAATCAAATTTATATATTTCAGAGGAACGCCATAATAACGCAGGACTCTCCACAAAATTGGCCGGTGCACTCAATCAAAGGTTTTTTTATAGTCCACAAATGTCATCAAACGTGGATTTCTATATTCTACACATTTCTAAACCCCAAGGGTTGAAATGAAAATTCGGTCAGCACAACTCGTCCCTTCTCTAAATCCTGCTTGTTCATCCCTCAACTTTTCATCGATCTTTCTCTCTAGTCTCTTTAGAATGAGCATACTATATATTTCCATGACAACTGACGTAATTATTGTAATCAGTCAGGTCTCCATTTTTTTTTTTTTGCCCTTTCCACCAACACGCCTGGCTCCAATTCATCAGGTTTTGCCTCTTCACGTCACATTCAACAAAATAATCTTGTAAGTATTCTGGGAGTTACTTCATTTTCGGCCAATATCATCTCAGCAGCTATTCCATCCCACGGTGCGTTCCATATCTTTAGTTTTTTAATGATAGCTCCGTCTTCAAACACACTGAATTTATTCATGGGCACATCAAGGTCTTCCTCAGCTTCAGGTATATAAATCAAATTATTCCCTTTATATCTCCTCTTCATGACCTCACTAAAGTGTTCCATCTAACATTAGCATTCTTCATCTGTAGTTATAACAGATCCATCTTTCTTTTCAATGGGTATATGCTTATTCTTCTTTTCGCCAGTAGAGATTTCATTAATATTTCTGTGAGCAGTTCTTACACCCTAGCCACTCCCTGAATTCATAGCTTTGTCAGCCTCATCTGCTTTTCTGACTAAATATTCTCTCCAGTCATTACTGGATTTTCATTTGACTTCACTATCTATTCTGGAATATTTAGCATTCTCAACCTTATTATTTTCATTACTTCCTCGAAAACATTCGACAATCAATTTCTGTTTTTGTCTCTCAAGTATCATTTGATACCCATGGTTTTCTCCTCCTAACTGCATGTCCCAAAACTTCACTACCAACTGACTGATATATGCTCTCAATATATATATATATATATATATATATATATATATATATATATATATATACATACATATATATATGTATATATATATATATATATATATATATATATATACATATATCATATAAAATTAACAAATAAAAGTGTCAAAAGTTAAAAATAAATGTAAGAAAACAAGCAGAAATTCACAATCATAAACCTCAATTACGTTAGTCAGAACGACACAAGTCTCTACTTTGACTCTCTTCAAATTCTTGGTAAAAAATGTATACCATAACAGACAAATAAATCCCACTTAAAAGTTTTGTATTCTTTCTATTCAAAAGACACTCAAAATGGCTAAACATAAGAACTTTAGGGCTTTCACTCAACTTTATTCTTTGAAAAATAAATGTAATGGTAATAAGTCTGCAAATTGTATATATATATATATATATATATATATATATATATATATATATATATATATATATATATATATATATACATATATATATATGTATATATATATATATATATTTATAGAGCATACAGAAATGAATAAGACAAGAGAGAATTATATAATATAGCAAATGGTCAAATCTAATATATCAATATGAGATGCCAAGTACTGCAAACACGTACGGAAGAACGATAAACGGGGTTTAGGAAAAGTAAAATAAAAAGAGAGCGAGAATAAGGAACATACTCGTGCCTCATTTAAATAATCTAAGATAATCGTACCTCTTTTAATCAATTAAAATACTCGTACCTCTTTCATATGATTTGATATACTCCTTCCTCTTTTAAATAATTCAATATAATTGCAGTACTTTTAAATAGTTTAATGTACGCGTTCCTCTTTTAAGCAATCTAATCTACACGATACCTCTTTTAAATGATTTAATATACCCGTATCTCTTAAATATTTTATTATAATCGAACCTCTTTTGAATAATTTAATATATTCCTACCTCTTTCGAATAATTCGAAACCAATGACGACGCAAGTCGGGTTAGGTTTATTACGTAAAATTCCTGATAAACACAAAATATACGAATAAATATAATAAATGCTGATCGAGGCTATACACCTGTATTCTCCTTTAGTTCCCAATTTT
>NC_090725.1:123841209-123848709 GCF_036898095.1 Palaemon carinicauda | reverse complement strand
TCATATTTAATTTTCGTCTGTTGCTGATGGTGTAGTAGAGGATGTTCTCTTAGCTTCGTATTCACAGAGAGAGAGAGAGAGAGAGAGAGAGAGAGAGAGAGAGAGAGAGAGAGAGAGAGACCGGTTAATTGGCAAGACATTTTTATTTAATTTATTTAGAGAAATTATAAGCGACACAGTATATCAATAACATAAACTTGCTTGCTTGATTCTCTCGCAAGTATGACACACGGATGTTCTAATTAACAACGTGCCTAAACAGTTTGTTACAGGGATGTTTCAAGCTTAAAAGCCAAAATTCATGTACGAAACATAAAGAGACAAAGTATAAAATGAAACGAAATTAACACTGCCGCACTGGAGTCCCAATAGAGACATTGACAAAAAAAACATTATGTACATTATTTCTGCATTACGTGACAACCTATTCCCTGATTTCTTTATTATGAAAGAAAAACGGAACGAGTATCTTCAATAGTCCATATAAACCATTTGGAGTTTACTCATTTGAGATGGCATAGCCCAGAATTCCATTCGTATATATAGAACGATAAAAGCAGAAACCAAACTGTTTATGTGAATCTGGAGATAGAGATGTCTGCCCGAGATGCTGATATACAAAATATCATTGAAGCCTCTCGTACATTTAATGAAGGCAAAAGACAGACGTCATATGACACACAGATGTGATCGTAAAATGAAAGCAGGTAAAACAACGAAAAGAAATAAGCATAGAATTAGCTGTACGAATATAGAAAGATATCAATCTCTTTGATTAGAGGGTTATGTGGAGTTACAGTGATGGAAAGGCCTCAAAGACTTGGTAATGAATTTCAGGAAACATCTTAAAAATAAAGTAAGTGTAATGAACACTAATTTCTTATAATCTATTCTTGAATTAGCTGGTCGTTCTGAGAGAGAGAGAGAGAGAGAGAGAGAGAGAGAGAGAGAGAGAGAGTGAGAGAGAGAGAGAGAGAGAGAGACTAATTGGCATGGGACTTTGAACTAAATCTAATTACCCGTAGCTGGTTATTCCGAGCAAAACTCCCTTGGTGACAAATGGTACTTGTTCCAAAGCTGTCAGGATATCGGGAATTGATTAGAGTTCAACTTTAGGTTCTGATTCCCTAACGTTAACAGCAGACTTCAAAAGTATATTGACAAGCAGGCCAATGTCCTTGAAAATACTAAATATAAGCTCTACAAAAAGCACCCATAAAAATTCTCCAAAAATACAATGGCGAAAAAAGGCCTTTACTGAAAGTTGTCAACGGATATGTACAATGGAACAATGAACAGTACATCTGATTCTCAAAATAACTATACAATCCAAAGTTCGATAAGGATAGAAATTTCAATCAATCTGAAATAGAAATAAAAAAAAAAAACTGAGGAATATTTGAACATGCGCACTTACGGGATGGGACTGGAATTCAGCGTTGGTGGATTGATTATGTAGCTTCGAAATGAATAATATTGGGGCGATAAATAAAGACAGAATATAGAAGAGGGGTAATATGGAACACATTGGTAACTTTCAGAAAAAAATGAAGACATAGCAAAGCATTTCTATGATAATATTGGTTCGCGAAATAAAGACAAAAAGTATAAAGAGCGGAAAAACATTTAATTATGAAAAACCGTGCTATCTTACAGTAAATTATCTATAACTCTATATGATAATTTACGATGTCTTTTTCAATTCGCCCAATTCTTCGTTAATTAATCTCATTAGCAAAAAGCCATTAAGCAGGTAATTGAATATCTAAAATCTTATCTATAAAAATAACCCTTCAAAAGACAGCATCCAATTACAACACTGACAAAATACTAGATCTCTCTCTCTCTCTCTCTCTCTCTCTCTCTCTCTCTCTCTCTCTCTCTCTCTCGTTATAAATAAACCAGGAGAGTAAGATCGGTTAAGGGTAACTGACATAGCAATTTTTATGCTCAAAGCCGAATAACTTTCCAGCCATCATCCCCAGAGAGAGAGAGAGAGAGAGAGAGAGAGAGAGAGAGAGAGAGAGAGAGAGAGAGAGAGAGAGAGAGAGAGAGAGAGAGAGAGAGAACAGAAAACATTCTTTTATTGTTGTTCTTGCATCAGGCTTATAATATATGAAATACTGTACATCACAACGCATTAAATTTCATGATACTGAATGCAGCATTTAATTATCAAATGCAAACAATCAAAATAAAAAAAATACGTGTTCGGATTTACATTGAAGTATTTATTCTGTTAAATTCCTATACATATACAGTATATACTGTATATATATATATATATATATATATATATATATATATATATACATATATATATATATATATATATATATACATATATATATATATATATATATATATATATATGTATATATATATATATATGTATATATATATATATATATATATATATATATATATATATATGTGTGTATATATATATATATATATATATATAAATGAGAGAGAGAGAGAGAGAGAGAGAGAGAGAGAGAGAGAGAGAGAGAGAGAGAGAGAGAGAGAGAGAGAGAGAATCACAACAATACTTAATTTTTCACTTATTTTATTTTCCATTTTCTTTCTTTCCGTCTTTACTCTAGAATAGATGATTAAGTAGCATAAGTCACGGAAATGAAAAGGCTCGAGTTTAACGCTTCCAATTCTTACAAATATACCCTTTCCCGTTGAGATGTACAAGTATTCCATACCCTTCCCATTCTCTCTACAATGGCCTTCATTACTAAATATAATTAGCTGACACCACCGCTAGCCCTTCATTATGAAACTTGAGTAGATAGTAACAAACAAATAGACCGTAACTAGGCCTGGGTTCATCTTTTCCCCAATATTTCCGGTCAATAAAGTACGGTATATTTATGAAGCGTGTGATCTAAGTTATATTTTTAGTGCCATTTATTGTTACCCTCCGCCAAGCGGCGGAGGTTATGTTTTCGGTTCGGTTTGTTTGTTTGTTTGTTTGTTTGTTTCTCTGTTTGTTACCCTCCGCCAAGCGGCGGAGGTTATGTTTTCGGTTCGGTTTGTTTGTTTGTTTGTTTGTTTGTTTCTCTGTTTGTCTGTCTGTCTGTGGACAACGTAGAGGCCACATTTCTACACGGAATCACTTCAAACTTGGCCAAGTAGTTCCCCAATGTGTATGGAAGAACTGATTAAATTTTGGTCAAGGTCACCCCAAGGTCAAGGTCACAGGGGTCACTGGTGTCACTATGACATAAGTGGCCATATCAAGAGACAGAAATAAAGCACTGACTTTTGCATAAGCCAACAGGGAAGTCCTAGTCCAGGCGCAACCCATGGGTGATGTTCAAATTTATAAAGGTCAAAGGTCAAGGTTCAGGACTTGCTCACTTGTTATTTATTGTTATTCATTCTTATATAGTGTTATCATTATTCATTTCTATTATTTTTGTTATTATGTGTTATTATTTATTACTATTTATCATGAATATTTGTTAATATTTTTATTATGTATCATAATTATTTGTTATTATTTATTATTATTTATCATAAATGCTACCAACACACAAACAGTCAAAAGTCCTTCAACCTCAGTGTCAGGTAACTGCCAAGGCCATTGAATGCTTAAGCTAAATTAAAGGTCAAACGTTACTTGAAAGTCGAAGTCACATCAATTCATGATTCTAGGACATATGGCGCTCTAGGTCACCTTGGCGGAGGTATGTCCTCTACGAGGACCATGTCCGCGTTCAGGACTTGCTCACTTGTTTGACTTACAATAATATAATCTTTTAGAACAGAGCTTATTTAACGAACAAGATATTTATGTGGTCCCAGAGGGTCACATAAGTGTCAATTGCTTAACAAAAATGATAATATAAAGTCGACCTTAGCATGTGTACATACCACGGATTTTGTTGTTTAGGGCGAGTGTTGCTTGCAGCTTGAGAGCCATTCCAGTTAGATAACTACTTAAGGTTGACATGGGTATACAAATTGGCAATATAATAACGGCAATAAAAATAATGTTGATATTAGCTTATATTACACTTAACTGCTTTTGTCATTTAGGTTATCTGGCGTCCATATCGGTTTTAGTGAACGCTTCATTAAAGTAAAAGAGAACACTCTTCTTTAATTGTACAAATAGGTGTAGCTTGTTGTTGCACGTGCATTACATGGCTCCCACTCTGCCCATCTGCAAGCAAACATGCAGGCTAAAGAGGGTGACCTGCCTTAGAAAAATGTACTGTTGGCGAGTCGTCTTGAGGGAGATATGCAGGTTTTAGGTGGTCAATGGTGATCCAACCTTCTTATTTACGAATGTAGAAGAGGCGAACTTACAGCGTGCTACAGATGACGAGGAATGGCATATTGAGTTGGGGGGGGGGGGTTAATAAGCAGCGGCTTGCAAGCGAAGGTGCTCATAAAGACGTGTATTGCAGTGTGTAGGTCTTTCGGTATGTTCTACTCTTTGGGATGGTATGTGGGGAGGGGACGGGAATGTATGTCTGACAGTAAGTGGGTAAGTTTCGCCCATAACGTAACATAGGTGTTGGAGATTATCAGATGAGGTAGCAGACAGAAAAATTTGGCAGTGACAAACAACGAGTCACCATATACTACTGTATTTCTGCTGTTGAGACTTCGATGGTGTCCTTGGGAGTGGTCCGGACTCGAGGAGGACCAAGGCCATTTGTGGAAACTAGCTGGAGTTGGTACATTGGGTGTAGAATTGTAAGTGGTAGTCTGATGTAGGTTAATGCAGAGAAGATACCCCAAGGATATCCACAATACAGAGGTGAAGGTGGTACTCCTGTCAAAAATAATATGCTCTGGGATACCGAATCTTGCAATCCATCCAATACGTAAGGCAGCTGTACATGAGGCAGATCTTGCATCCTGCATGATGATAGCTTCAGTCTACCAAGCAAAGTGAGCAATGACTGTGTAAAGGTAATGGTGTCCTTGTGATGTGGGTAGGGGGATAACCATATCAACATGAATGTGGGCATAACGATGCTGAGGTGGATGTAAAGTGCACAGGCCTGAATCATTGTATCAATGTACCTTTGAAGTTTGACATGAAGTCCTACAGCTGCAGACACAATTCTTGACATCTTTAGTAATGCCATCCCATATGAACTTCGACTTCTGTAGCTGTGCAGTAGATCAGTGCAAGGGGTATGAGAGGCCATGGACAATTGGAACACCTGTTGGGCCATGAAGGAAAGTATCTACCAGTAATAATGAGTGGAGTGATCATTAACTGTGAAATGATAATGGTGTCCTTCTGACGTCAGTGGGCGATAACGTCTTCAACATGAATGCGGGCAAAATGATGCTGAGGTGGATGAAAAGTGCACACACCCGCATCATTGTATCAATGTACCTTTTAAGTATTACAAGAAGTACAGGTGCAGACCCAATTCTTGGCATCTTTAGTAATGCCATGCATATGAACTTCGACTTCTGTAACTGTGCAGTAAATCGATGCAAGTGGTATGAGAGGCCATGGATAGGAGGTATGTATCTACAGGCGTGGCCTACCAGTACTGATGTTGGAGAAGAGAGTGGCCTTTGAAACATAAAAGGCGACGTCTTTCCAATGAAGATATGTGAAGGATGTCCTGCAAGTTTGTTATTTGGGGCCCTTTCATTAGGTTTCTGCATTATACTAAACCATTCCCGGGTGCATGGCAGCCAGTATGTTTCTGGCATGGGCGTCTGAGATGAGATTCAATTTACCAGGGATGTTTTGTAGGGCGCAGTTATATTCAGAAATAGGAGAGAGATATCGGCACTGACGGACGGACAAGGCATTGGACTGTTGAGTGAAGCCGTGCACAAGGCACAGGAGGTTTATACGAATGACGAAGGATGTGTCGTCTAAGAAGTGACGGACAGCCAAATACACCCCAAGCAGTTTGCGGTCGAAGGTTTAGTAGCTGAATTCTGCCTTGGAATGTTTTCTACTGAAGAAGGCCAATGGGCAGGATAATCTGTTTGAGTACTGCCGCTAGTGTTATCACTGGCATCAGTGGATAGTAGGAGGGATGCAGTTTGCACGGGAATGAGAGCTGTAGGCGCTGTGGTGCCCCACTTCAGGTGTTTTGGCTTGCCTTTGAGGAAGTCGTAGAGGGGGGGGGGGGGCAAGGGTGGAAGCAATTGTTGGCAAAAACTGGGTATAATGGATTACCATGCCCAAGAACTCCTGCAGTGCTTTGATGTTAAGAGGTCTTGGGAACTTCTGTACTGCTGATACCTTCTCAGAGAAGGGGTGAATGCCCTCAGGAGTGATGAGATGACCCAAGAATGCCACTTCCTTGGTACCAAAGTACACTTGTTGTACTTGACTTCAAGGCCGATCTTCTGCACGTAGTCAAGGATAATGTGTAGGTGACATATGTGGTCTTCTTTGGATGGAGAGAATACTAGTGTACCATTTTTGTAATGTTGGAAGAAGGGAAAGTCCCTAAAGATGCCATTCATGAGTCGTTGAAATGTGGCCCCTGCATTATGAAGGCCAAAAAAGGAGCAGGCCTAATTGAAGGTATATGAGCCAAAGGGTGTAGTGATGGCAGTCTTGGGATGATTTCTGGGTTCATGGGCACCTGATAATACCCCTTCAGGAGATCGAGGGTTAAAAATACTTTAGCACTGTATATGTAAGTGGTGATGTCAGCAATGTTGGAGAATGGGTAATTGTCTGGTTTTGTCTGCATGTTTAGATGCCTGTAAACCACCCAAAATGGGTAGAAATCCATCTTTCTTCAGGAGGATATATAGGGCGATGGCCATGGGCATGAGGGCTTTTCACAAAAGCCCAGTTTTTCCTTTCCAGTGAATGCGCTTTTGGCAGCTGCCAACAATCTAGGGCCAAATGTCTGAATCTTGCAAAATGGGGGGCCATCGTCTTGATATGGTGATAAACACCGTGATAAAGAGGTAGTTGTATGAATCTGGGGCTTGCTGATGTGAAAAGGGAGGTTGGAGGGAGCATGTGATAAAAGTATGGATAAATAACAGCTGGCATTGACCGAGTGTTAATGTGTGACATCAATCAGGAGGTTGAAACGGATAATGAAATCTGCACCAATGAGAGGCAACGTTGTAGAAGGGAACAACAGGAACCAGTATCTACCAGAAAGGGCACATTAAATCCTGAATTATGTGAAAAGAAAAGATTAGTTATTGACGAAGCCACAAAGAATAAATGAGTGTGAAGAGTGACATTCAATGGCTGTTGAGGCATTGCTTGGAGCATGGGTGTGGGATAACATAAGTGTTTGGTGGGCAGCTTTGTCGTTACCAAGGCATGTCACAATTTGAGCTTCGATGTCTTACAGTACCCACCTCTGCTTAAGTTAGTATAAGTTAGTATTGAATGGTTGTCCCATTTCTCAGGAACTAAAATGTCAAGAGGGTTATTGATGGTGGGGAAGTAGCTGTCCATAAGGGCATCAGCCGTTACAATTAAAGACATTGGCATAAAAATGGACAATATAATAGCGGTAA
>NC_090725.1:123811209-123836209 GCF_036898095.1 Palaemon carinicauda | reverse complement strand
AATGAAAAGGATTTCATTATTCGAATGTAACTTGGTAGTTCATTATACCCAGCTCACTCCATGGTTCATTACATCTTCTTTAACATCTCTATTGCACATCCTAGGTAACAATGACTCATTACACTTAATTTGATGTAACACATATTGTTGATTCACAAATGTTGAATCGTGCTTTACATGAGGTAAAGCAGTCTAGAAGGGGCCGTTGGTTGGTTATGGATTGTCCTTGCATTTTGAACAAACTTTTTTTACATGCGGCAAGGAAGGAGACTTCATAACCATGACGTTAATTATAAAAACAAGCACTGTCATATTTGTAATTTAAGAAATTACTTGATATTTATATTTAACACCAGTTTCCTTCCAAAATCAAATAAATTAATAAGCAATACAAAGAAAAAAAACACTGCCACTTCGAGTTGCAAATAACAATAACAGTAACGATGATGATAATCTATGTTTTATATTTTCATCCAAAAAGAGCGAAATAGAGTGGAAACACTTCTAACACAGAGGCAAATATTGTGCAATCCATCCAATGATAAGTTCCGGTTTCTTCAGCAGAAAAAGAACATTTTTAACTGCCTCCCACAGCTGGTCACGGTCTGAAAAGGAAACATTGCTACAACGACCATTTCCTTTTGCAGCATCTTCGGTGCGAAGGGAAAAAACAACTTTACGTCACTTCTTATGTAGTTGGTTACGACACTTCCAACAAACAACAATGTTTCTTGACTTCTTTCTTTTTACTGGCTTCCTAAAGAATACATCGGGAACATTTAAAGTAAACAACAACAACAACAACAACAACAACAACAACAATAATAATAATAATAATAATAATAATAATAATAATAATAATAATAATAATAATAATAATAATAATAATAATAATAATAATAATAATAATAATAATAATATTATTATTATTATTATTATTATTATTATTATTATTATTATTATTATTATTATTATTATTATTATTATTATTATTATTATTATTATTATTAGCAGCAGCAACAAAAATAGTAATGCTATTAATCAATATATACTACATGTGACAATAACTGTAGGCCAGGATGTTAGTTAAACTCACACTCAAGTATTATCTCAAAATGCATGTAGAGAAAATAGATACAGGTACAATCATTACAAAGGGAGGTTCATACGGACACGTAATACTGCATAACTGAAACTGGACACTGTGCTCTATTATTATTAGTAGAACTATCTACTGAAAATAAGGAGTTTGAAGGAAACACAAATATCCGAAAGTGAGTTACGTGAGTTATGCTCTGAAAGAATGAAAACACTGAAAACAATAGTTGACAAGACTATCATAATCCCAGGCTAGATGCACACACACGGACACACACACACACACATATATATATAGATACACACACACACATATATATATATATATACATATATATATATATATATATATATATATATATATATATATATAGTGTGTGTGTATGCAGTTTACCGAAAATGAAATGAAATGTTAAATACCATAATAAAGATGACCTAAATGGTAAAATATATCACAATTCAACAAGAACAAATAAAAATGAGCTTTTATCGCACTGGTGATTATCTAAAATTAAAAACATAGTGGATCACATTAAGGATTATCATCCATATGGAGGAACATGAAAAGAGACGAATCAAGAAAAAGAGATAAACAAGGGCCAAGGGAATAAGGGGGTAGGGGAGACTGGGGGATGGAAGTGTTAAATGAACTGGGTAAAACACAATTAAGCCGAGAGAGGGGAGTCGGATAATTTTACATTCCTCAAAAGGGTAAAAAATACTTGTCCTGGGGGAAACAAGGAGAGGCGCGAATTGAGAGAGAAAAAAAAAGGGACAAATGATAACGCCGTTGAAATAGCACGCAAAAGAGGGGAAATGAAAACAGAATGACCGATGAGAGACAGACGAGGGGAAGAATAGAGGGTAATAGGGGAAACTGATGACAACGCAAGAGACGTAAAATTGGAATTGCAGGGAATGACGGACAATGGATGCTAAACACTGCGGGTGAATCCCATCCAACATGATGGATTATAAGAGATAAATTAATGTAAACACAATACCGGAAGGAAAAGGAGAGAGATAAAGGCACTGAAAGGTCTCCGCTTCGAAAAGACGACTATTAAGAACTTAGGTGAAAAAAAAAAAAAAAAAAACGTTAATAATACGAACTAAAATAATATGTGAAAATAGAGAATGATTAGGGTTTGACTTTTGGAGGGGCGATAAGTATGTACTGAATAATAAAGTAGCAGTATAAATCAAATACAAAACCAGCACATCCTAAGCAGAATTTAAGATATTTACGCACACAAACATACAGACACTCATACAAACACGCATATATATATATATATATATATATATATATATATATATATATATATATATATATATATATATATATATATATATATATATAATATACATATATATATATATAAATACATATATATATGTATATATATACATATATATACATATATATGTATGTATATATATATATATATATATATATATATTATATATATATATGTATATATATATATATATATATATATATATATATATATATATATATATATATATATATATACATAACTAAAGGAAAGGATGTAGTCATAAGGTCTTCAAAGGTTCCTTACTTACCCTCCGTAAGTACGGAAGTCCACATCTTTAAATTTTCCCCGATTTTCACCTGTAAGTTGGACGCCCTTTGGATTCCCTGACTCTCGTGCCGTTTCGTACAAACACTTCCCCCTTCTATCCTATAATTCAGAATAAATTGCAAAGAAGTTATGTCTACGAAAAAAAAAATGTTTAACATTAAGAAAAGCTCTTTCAATACTGAAGAATTGTGACCCATATACAGTAGTGAATCGCTACGGAGGTTTCACTGTCCTTATATCCAACATCTATTTTGAATGCCCCAAACTGTTAAATCTTCCATACAGGATTCCTCAAAAAATTTTCAAAATTAGTTTCCAATTTCATCTGACTATATTCAAAATAATCACCCTCTTCAAGATTCCATTTTCGGTTTTTGAACAATTGCTCACCATAGAATAGATGGTCTGGAAGGTTTTTAGCAGCGTTTCTGCCACCGCAACTTCATTCATTGCACTTCAACTTTTCATTTCTATCCATTATAGTTCATTGTTTGGTCTCATATTTTCCTCTATTCCACATCTAGTTTCTGCTATTTTCTTCCCTATTTAATTATAAACAAATCTCTGTTATATCAAAAGTATAGGAATATAACTCAAGTGTCCATTAATTATCTTTTAATAACGCTCTAAAATAAATGAAATTGTAATCAGCAGTCACATCTCTGGGCAAACAACATTGCTCTTCTTTGATAACAGTGTATCTATGACAAGACAATTAAGTGAATGTTGATAAATCGCCACCAATAATGTTTTCTACCCCACTGAATATGGGCGCCAATAAAGAACTCCACTTCTTCAATATATTGGATCTTCTATGTTCTTGACAGAAACTGGAGACAGATATTAATAACATGCTCCAATATCACACAAATAAGCAATGAAATATTCTCATCCGTCTTTATTGAATAACTTTGTCAATATGTAAGATATTTCAGACGATTGTCCTTGAATTTATCATATTTCTTGCAAATATTTGCACAACATTATTACGCCTCTCTAAAATGGTACTTTATACCTTAGAGAGGGATTCTACCTGAATAATTTCTTTAGCGCTTTGATGATAAAGTTCAAGTCAAACCCATGGAACAGTTTCCATGGAAGTTTGATAAATCAATCTAGAATCTACAGAATGAGGGAATGATCATTGTTGCTTATTGGTGATTCTTTTTCTTGTTCTCTGCGAACAGCCACTAAAATATACAACCATGTCATATACGTCTAATTAATTACTGAAATTCAATCCAGTCTTGTATCTCACTCAGATGGAACTTAAGGTTATATAAAACATTGAAATTATTCTTTTAAATATTTTGGCTAAAAAGTTTCTACTGTTGCTTATTGCAAACGGTGTACTGTATTACTTGTGTTAGAGCAATCTTACCTTGTGCTGACGTAATCGTTTGTTACAATTTTCCATTTTAGGGAATACTTAAAAAACTTGACGCAGTTCGGTATCAAAGCATATAGGTAATATATCTTGGCATATAAATTGATCTTAAAAGGCTTTTCAGTGCAAAGAATCTTGGGAACTCTAATTATCACCAACAATGAAACCATGGGTAAACGTTTGATTGAAATCTGGGATTGACGTCACAACTCACTCTGCGAAGTAGAATCTCGGGAGGGGTTTGACCTGCATACCAACACAATCCGAGAAACCCCTTGGATAATAAAAAGGAAAATGCCAGGCAAAAGGGGAAAATAGAAATACGTTTATTACGTAAATTAAAGGAGATCACTGAAGTCCTTTTGAAAAGAGGGGTTAGCCTTAAAATACAGTATATCAAGAAAATTTAATCTCTATAGATTGCAGTTCTCATATCTTTTCCTGAGGATACTTGTTTTATCCTGTCTTATTCGATGCTATTGTCAAGTAGTAGTAGTAGTTGTTGTTGTTATTATTATTATTATTATTATTATTATTATTATTATTATCAGTAGTAGTAGTAGTAGTTTTTATTATTATTATTATTATTATTATTATTATTATTAGTAGTAGTAGTAGTAGTAGTAGTAGTAGTAGTAGTAGTATGCATACTAGATATGAAGTCTCTATCATGAATTATATCAAAATTACATTGAAATACTTAAACTTTACTTAATGGACAGATTCATAAATGACAAAACAGAAAAACTAACGGACGGAGAGATTTACTAACGATGATTTTAGAATAGTCCCGACAAAAGTAAAGTAATCACCCAGTTTTCTTTTGAGTGTAACGTAAAGAGAAATTTGTATATTCAGTGTTCATATATATTATCGTCTGGTAGTTACATTTTTTTCTCAAGGCTCGGAGGTATTCTAGTGTGTATCAGATTTACGTAATATAAAGCAAGTGAGTGGAGCTTAGGAGTTTTCGTAATTTGCTAGTCGTAATATATGTATATATATATATATATATATATATATGCATATATATATATATATATATATATATATATATGCATATATATATGTATATATATATATATATATATATATATATATATATATATATATATGCATATATATATGTATATATATATATATATATATATATATATATATATATATATATATATATATATATATATATATATATATATATATATATATATATATATCCATTAAAAATTAAATCAAATATTGTGATCATGTTCGTAAGCAACAGTCACTGTTCGCTAATATACTTCAAAGATTTTTCTGTTAAAATATCAACCGCATTTTTCAAATTTTTAAAAATATCTACAGTGTTCTCTACCGCATTTCGTGACATTAAAATTTCCCAGTTTTGAAATTAAATTAAAGAACAAAATGAGCGGCGCATAATGGTAGCGTCTTTACCATACAATGATGCTGATTCACTCGCAGTACGACAAATAAAATCAACAAAATTACATAAAAGTCTGGGGAGAATTTCGTGAGATTGTTATAGGGTCTTTTCTTCTTCAAAGTATATATATATATATATATATATATATATATATATATATATATATATATATATATATATATATATATACACACACACATATATATATATACATATATTATATATATATATATATATATATATATATATATATATATATATATATATATATATATATATATATATATATATATATATATATACGTATATTATTATTATTATTATTATTATTACTATTATCATTATTATTATTATTATTATTATTATTATTATTATTATTATTATTATTATTATTATTATTTCACAGACTAAATTGAATACTCCATATTTCCTGTAAGTGTGAAGTCAGTTATGTGTGACTGACTGCCTTAGTTTTTCGGTAAGACAGACATCAGTGGTATTATAAACAGTCAGAACTTTCCTTCAGGATTCTAATCTTCCCCTTTGGAAATTGATTTTGTTTATGAATAACTGGTTGCACAAGTCTTGGAACCATTACATCTGCAACAGCCGATTCTATTTTAAGAAAGTGATGTGGCTAGCCAAAATATGTTATCTTTTTCTCGGTCTGAGAGTTTAACAGCATCGTAAATGAGGTTAGGTAAGGGAGAAGGGGGGGGGGGGGGGGGTTCAAAAATGGGGTCTGAAGGCCACCCTTTCGAAGTAAGCGAGTAGGACCAGCCAGTAGGTTAGTTTAGGTAGGTGTGGTTAGGTTAGACAGCTTTTCACATTTTATTCGTTTTGCGTATTCCCTAACCTAAAATCCCCATTTTCCCACTGTGGAACAATGATAACTGTTGTTCATTAGAGGCGTCCTGTATCGCTACAACTACTCATTTGCACCAGAAATAAAAGTCAAATTCATCAAAACGAAATGTATAAGGTAGAATAATATGTATTTTTGGGCCCGAAATCCAGTGTCGGTTAAAACTGTAAATTTATCTCTCTCTCTCTCTCTCTCTCTCTCTCTCTCTCTCTCTCTCTCTCTCTCTCTCTCTCTCTCTCTCTCTCTCTCTCTCTGTATATATATATGCATATATATATATATATATATATGAATATATATATATTATATATATATATATATATATATATATATATGTGTGTGTGTGTGTGTGTGTGTGTGTGTACGTATATTTAACGAACAAGAGAAGTATTCCGATTATATCAATCATTCAATGTGATTATCCTTGACCTTCCAACAAACAAATAACATTTATCATCACAAATTTTCCGAAACCTTCCATGGCAGTAAATATATTGCACATATTACCGAGATGTTCATAGGTATCCAATTATGATACCAAACACACTAACAATACAAGTAAATACTGTGACCGTGGGAGAAATATTTATCATGGGAGAAAACCGCTGAAAAGATTCCACGACTTAATACTGTCTTATGGAAGGTTAATGTTTATTACTTATATCGCAGAGAGATTTCAAAGACCTTCATGCAATGAAAAGTTGAAGTACTCTGTTTGTCAAAATTTATTAATGGTGAATCAGTTTTACTTGTTCTTCTATCAAAATCAATGTTACTATAACGCTATAGAAATCGGCAACAAAGACAGTGTTTCAGTGTCATAATGCAAATAAGAACCAATACAATTCAGTAAAAACAATTTTGCTAAAGATATGTGCAATTCAAACATACTAGATAGACCCCGTCCGCTAAAAATACAAATTAATTTGGCATTTGAATGAAATTAGTAGTATAAACTTACCAAAACAAGTCAAAGATAATGTATGCAATTCTTAAAAATTTACCCCTTTCAATTGACGCTTGTGAAACTTTATCCTACTTCCTTCATGTGTGTGTATATATATATATATATATATATATATATATATATATATATATATATACATATATATATATATATATATACATATATATATATATATATATATATATATATATATATATATATATATATATATATATATATATATATATTTACACACACACACACACATATATATATATAAATATATATATATATATATATATATATATATATATATATATATATATATATATATATATAAATGTGGCTGATGGTTCCCTATAATAAGGACGGAAAAACAAACTGGCATCAAATGACGATCATAAACAAACACAGCAACAAACAACTGTTTTGTTAACCATCTCTCATACACCTCGCCCCCACCAAACCCATCGACACTCCTACTTACGTGATAATTCCATTTGTCCCTGAAAAGGGTAGTGCCCATTCGTCCGTACCCTTGGGAGTGGTTCCTTCGTGTGGCCTTGTTGGTACTACTAAGGATGGGATTTGTGTAATAGTGCGTCGACATGGCAGGAATGCTTATATCGAAAGGCCAAAAAAACAAAAACAAAATGATACCTCTGAAATATTACGCAACAGTCTGCTATTGTTTGCTATTTGCTATTTCCACGTAATAGAAAAAAAGGGTAACTGATTCAAAATAATAAGCAGACATATCTTTTATCTTTTATAGATTAAAGCTAAAAAATGTCACAGTTTCTCACTAAAACAAGACAATAGCAACAAATGATATAGGCAGATGAGTCTCATTCCAAATATGAAATAAAGTGTTCATCTTCTCTGTATTTCACGTTTTTAGGTATAAATAAGTAAAATAATAATGAAAACGTTAAAAACTTATTGCTAAAAGCTTATGGAAACTAGTAAAACATTGACTGTATAAAGGAGAAAATATTTGCATACGTACCGTTGATATATGGAAATGTATACAGTTTTATGCTGCAACCGTGGCTTATGATTTCTCCACAAATCCATAATCCATACATCTATTATTTACACCTACTCATTTATTCACTGACGTAACCAGATATTAGTCAAGAATAACTGCGTGCTAACAATATGATAAATTGGAATACTACTACATAAAGTGGTGGACTAGATTCGGATTTTTTACGTATGAAACAATTTGTGAAATAAATTTATAGTGCATGGGCATCTTTTACAACGCCCCCCCCCTCTCCAATGGCGTAAAAAAAAAACAGAACAATAGAAATATACTTCTGTAATTCTTGTAGATTAAGAAGCACAAGTGGATAACCACGATAAAATGTTTAAAAGATCCGTATACATTGAAAATATTCTTGATGACTAACAAAGGGTAAATATTCTAAATATTCTTTATTGCCACTAAATTAAAAACAAATTAATAACAACACTTTTCAATAACACTGTCAAAGTCACAATATTTTTATTTTACCCAGCTGAAAACTATCAACCCTCAACTTGAAATAAGGCAGCAGTCCCTGTTCTCAAGATCGTTAGCTTATACTAAAAACAAGAAGACCCAATGAAGGCTATGAGGCATGTATTGTATGTAGCTGCGTATGTGAACGAAACGTGTACTAAGCCAGGGGCAAAATGCGTAGCAGGTGTTGTAAGGTAACCCTGTATTAAGTTATTTATTTCTAACCTCTACATTGTGCTGTGAATGAGTCTGCGAAGACTGGGTGATGGGAGAAGAATTTTGGGATACGTCCCAAGGTGGTGGTTGGCAAGGGACGCTCCGGGCTGCGGAAGAATGGGAGTCTGGATAACACGTGAAATGTGTGATAAATAGCAACAAACATCAAAAGGAATTGATAAATAATCTTAGAAGCAACATAAACAGTACTTAATAAGCACCTAATTCAAAATATTACTATAACTTATTGATATAAAAAGATGATTAAATGAGCAGATATAAAATGCAATCTATTGAATAAAATATTTTCCATATGAATACTACACTATCTTCTAAACTCCACATAAATTACAACTAGGAAATTTCACTGAACAAAATATGATAGAACAAAACTGCATTCATTACTGGACAATAATTTAACCAAAATTAAGGTTTCTTAATAAATTAATTTTCATATACAGATATATAAAGGTAAATCTCGCCGTGTAATTTCTAACATGAAACATAACAAAAATCCAGTTATAACCTGAGATACTTATCAATAAAGCGGATTCTTTATGCAGTACCACAAATGCTATCATCTAAGGCATCAGATAAATCAAAGATGACATCATCAATAACACAAGAAAATACTGTAGAATGAATTTAATTTCACTCAAAATGAAATGCTGATGGATTTCTATTTGCTGAGGATGTAGTACCAATGAATTCAGATCCAATAGGAATGCGACTGTACTGAATTCCATTCTTTTCCGAATTACGAAGCAAATAATCAAAACTTAATAAACTAAATAAGTAATGAATTCTATTGGATCTAGAATGAATTACCATAAGTTTTTTTCTCATTCTACTAAAAAAAAATCACAATATTTCTCAGTATTACACATTGGAATTCTACAAAAGAGAAGATAATTACATTCATCACTGAAAAATTTTGAAAAGGGTTTCGGAATAAAAAAAATAAAAGAAAAAAAAAACAGTCTTTGGCCAAATAACCAAAATATTGAATATTTCTTTTAAACAAAGGAGAAAACTAGTGCCTAATTGCTATTCATATTGACGAGAAATGCATTGGAAGTCAAATGAAAAAAGTTTATTCGTGCTGTTTCGAACTCCAATTGTCGGTGGGTAACAGCGGTCAAAAATGACAGGACTAAAAAACATTTCCTTTATTTTTCCACTTCCATTTCGAAACTCTTGCTCAAAACAATATCACTGATGAACTCGCAATATATGGCGCGAATTCCGTCAGCTGGGTAATAAACATGTAAACAGATAATCATTGTTATAGATATATAGCGAAAAAAGATGAATGAAATGATGAATAAAGTAATATATCTAGAGAAACAGAAAGCTACAGAATATTCAACTATTCATACTTCAAGCGGCAAAGAAAACCGGACTGCCACCTCCACCATTAGCCGTTCCGAGAATCTTAATTAAAATCTTAATTTGCTATAAAAGCTTCACCTTCACCAGCGTGTCATGCCCAGATCAAGACGTGTTTTTTACTTCCCTGTAATATGCTCTTAACATGTAGAAATTTATAAATGGAAATTGACACTGCATATCAACTTTCTATAACACATTAGCTTTGTAATTACATTTTGAAAAAATTCTGATAATAGCAAAGAACCTTTCATAAATCACGATTATGAAACAAGGCAATTTTATTTAGTATAAAGTAAACATAGATAAGATATTTATAATTATATGTGAAAATTCAAGACCAACCACATACATTTTAAAACACTAAACATAATAAAAAATATTCCATTTGAAGCTAATTGAAGTAAATAATTTTATCATCTAGTTCATGACTTGAGAGAGAGAGAGAGAGAGAGAGAGAGAGAGAGAGAGAGAGAGAGAGAGAGAGAGAGATTAATCTCATACTCACAATGTATATATATACAATATATATATATATATATATATATATATATATATATATATATATATATATATATATATATATATATATATATATATGTATACATGAAGAAGACATACATGTTTATATGTGTATGTATGAAAATATATATATATATATATATATATATATACTATATATATATAGATATATATATATATATATATATATATATATATATATATGTGTGTGTGTGTGTGTGTGTGCGTGTGTGTGTGTGTGTGTGTGCGTGCACGCGCGTGTTCGTGTGTGAAGGAGGTGGAAATTTTAAGATGCATCTCACAATAGCAGCCTTACTTAGACCCCTGTCTCTCGCTAACTTTTATTCTCCTACAGAGTTGTAGGCACCTGAAGTAACAGCCTCACAGGAAACTTTCTTACTTTGTATTTTGAGAGGATTTCGTACTAGTTCGGACATTATTTGTGCGTAGCTAAGATAGGGGATGATGCTTAAACTGTTTGGCAAAATTGGTTATATATATATATATATATATATATATATATATATATATATATATATATATATATATATATATATATATATATATATATTCAAATAAGCCATATATATTTTGATATATTAATGTCTGGATTCTCTTAACGACCTCGGGATCAGAGCCCCAGGCGAAATCTCACAAAGACAAGAGCTTGGCTCCGGCCGGGAATCGAACCCTGGTCGGCAAGCTTATATAGACAGTGACCGAATGGGTTAGTCACTGTCTATATAAGCTTGCCGACCAGGGTTCGATTCCCGGCCGGAGCCAAGCTCTTGTCTTTGTGAGATTTCGCCTGGGGCTCTGATCCCGAGGTCGTTAAGAGAATCCAGACATTAATATATCAAAATATATATGGCTTATTTGAATATGAAAAACACGTAAAAATGTGCAAAATTTATCATATATATATATATATATATATATATATATATATATATATGTGTGTGTGTGTGTGTGTGTATGTATATATACGCTGTATATGTAAATGTGTATATATACATATATATATATATATATATATATATATATATATATATATATATATATATATATATATATATATATATACAGTCCGATATTGCACACCCTAGAATATACAAAGTATTGTATGAAACACATCCCCGCCATCTACCGTTAACATTACCAACGTTAAACCCTCTAATTCTAGGATTATGGGATTAAATCTGTATAATGGACGGCAGATGTCTGTCTTCACACATGCTAGAAGAGCCCATTTCTTCGAATTAAAGGTACCAAGCAAAACATTATTTACAAAACATTCTCTCTCAAATCTTTTCGCTGAAACAAAGATCAGATAAAGATTTGCTTCATTTCCTTACCTTAAGCAAAAAGTCCTTATTTATCTCTTTCAAACTTTGGAGAAATGCACATTCATTCTTAATAAAATTTATCACGATCAAAATAACTTACTTGGATTCTTGATATGCATTTACCATTATAGTAGATAAATTTCTACGAAAATCCTCCTTTATGGCAACAATATCCTTAAATCTCTACTTCTCTTTTCCCCATATACTAGCAAATAAATGATTCTTGTCCCCATAGAAACAAAAGAGAAATAACTACCAGCTGTCAATATGTTAATGGGAGCAGCTGTAAAAACTTATAACTATATTCATTTTAATAAAACTAATATCTTGTCGCTTGGTCCAATATGCTCGTTGAAGTGGATGTAATTTGAGCTCGTAGTTATTGGGTTTCAAAAAGCCTGCATATCCACACCAGATAAATCCAAGACAGTTGGTGATAATGGTGACCGTCGCCTGATATTGGTGATATCTTAGGATGGTTTCAGTTACCGTTACATTTAAACTTTGTCTTTGGAAAATCTCTCTCAGATTTATGCCAGAGGAAGTTCTCCAAGAAGTTTCAGGAACCAATTTGAAGACTAAAACTTAACCAAATCACTTCATTTTAGCAACTGTGGTGTATGAAGAGATTCATAGTACTATATTTATGATATTTTAGACTTGCAATAGAAGACGAAAAGGTTTTTACTCCTAACGCAAACATATATCCCATATGGAGTCTTGATGACGTAAATGGGGGCCACAGTGGATGTATTATGTGACCAGGTTGCAGTGCTTCGTGCCATGGTTGAAATCTAACCTTTTATGAACCTTATAAGACAAAAAATTAAAAGAAGCAATAGCCTTGCTTTTCATTGGTTCAATGATGCTGACACTCTTTTTTTTATCATGAACAACCAGGTGCACCAGGACATGCATATTGCCCTGAATTTCCAGCAATTTTAGAAGAACTCATGATGACTGATAGAGCAACTGGATTTTAGTTCCAACTGGTAACTCTCGATGATCTGCAAGAACATCTGAATGTTAAATTCTAAGTAACTACGGCACGAGTAGTGTAACAGAATCAAATACTAGGAAGAACACTATTGCCGATTCTTCCTAGTACACATTCACTGGAAGCTCACCTGTACGAAATGTATGGCTAGATAATGAGCACAAGATAGATGGGTATTTACAAGTCTATGTTTCAAATTCCAACAGATTGGCATTATGAGAAAAACTGTTAGCCCTAGCCCTATAGTTCTTTAAATCCGTTTTCCATAATAGTGGAATACTTATTTTTTGCATATTTTCTCACAAATCTGAGTGACAGCTGGAAGTAGTTTGCTTTACTATCTTTGATACCTTTGTGTCAGCACTGAATTAAGCTTGGAAAATAAAAGCTTTTATAAGTATAGTTGTAGTCAGCTTTTACTTAATTTTTTCAATTTACATATATTTTTCTTTGTCTTTGTTTTGTTTTTCATTTGCGTAGTTTTCAGAGAAAATAATTCTTTCCAAAAGAAACATAAAGTTTTACCCGTTACAGGGTTTATTAACATCATTTTCTTAACATTTTATGAAATCTCAATCCACTCTTATTGTGATGGAGTTACCGACTGAAAAGTAGAATTGACATGTTTCGACTCAAACTTTTTTTTTCTTTTCACCTACCTTGTTTTGTTTCATAGTTTTCATTTTTTTTCTTTTTTGTAGATTTTCCAAGTGTCTATTATCATTCGGATGGGGAAATTAATTTTTGGATTACCTTTAGAAGCTTTTTTCAGTGGAGAAAGACCATATAATTTTACTTTATTTGTTATTTAGTGATTTTTTTTACAGCACATAGTGTTTTATATATATATATATATATATATATATATATATATATATATATATATATATATGTATATATATATATATATATATATATGTGTGTGTGTGTGTGGGTGTGTGGGTGTGTGTGCGAGTTTCTAGTTTATGAAAATCAAGTTTTAATAATTACTTGAAATCTACCGTGCTTCTGTATTTTTTCTAATTACAATAAAAAGGAGAGGCTAACATAGCCACTTTTGCATACACATAAAATACTTAGGCTTATGAATGTGAGTAATTTGAAGGGTTGACGAATAAGAAAATTCACCTTATCGATGTGGTTCTGAATCTCCCTTTTAATAATGATTCGGAAGGCATTACATCAAGATACCTTCGAGGCTCTATATCTTCTTCGTACATAGTTATATGTACAATAATTTTTAATCATTAGTAGATGAATTACACATTTAGAATTTTAATTTTTGGATAGTGTGCTCTATAATGAAGTGTTAGTAAAATTAATGGCAAAGTTGGTTGTTTAAACAACGACTATAATTTTTTAGATTATACTGTGTACGGTATTTCAAGTGTTTTGAAATCTCAGAATTATTTAGTTTTCTGGTGTATAGTACAATATTGTAGACCTTTTATGTAACTTGTACTCTTGTGTGATTAGTATTCAACCCTTAATAAATGTACGGAGCCTGTTATGTTTTAGCAGACAGAGAATTATGCTGCCCATAAAGGAGTTCAAATTAACAAGGTTTAGAAACAAATAATTATATTAATGAGCAACACTACATAATTAACAAAATACCATATCAATGAACCACCCCTCAGATAAGCCAAGGCACTCGCCACCCATTGAGATACTACCGCTGCGTTTCAGTTCCAGTTTCATCGAATAGATCCTCACCAGAACGTCACCCGGGCAAGCCCAAACCTGCACTGTGGTGCCCAACCACAGCAGTGGCCTCCCCAGTAAATAGCTCAAACTTACAGTCCCGGACTGTGATCAATCTGCCGTCATATAAATGCTAGGCGAACACATTACCACTGTACTAGCCAGGAGGCTAGTACTACAGTAGATTCCTCTTTGGTTACAGCACATTCTCCTTTGCTTATACATACAGCGAATAGTCTGGCATGTTTATTACACACTCTCCTCTTTCCTCAGACCCAACAACACCGAAAAATCATTCTTCGCTCAAAAGGTTAACTACTGCACTGTAATTGTTGTTGGTGGCTACTGTCCTCTTGGTTAGGGTAGAAGCGACTCGTTAGAGCTATGGTAAGAAGTTCTTCAAAAAGTTGGACACTTCATAATGAAATAATTCTTTATTAGTCGTGTGTAGACCCATAGCCTCTGGACCATGGTCTTCCACTGTCTTGGGCTAGAGTCCTCTTACTCGAGGTTACGCTCAAGAATGCAATTCTATGTTTCCTTTCCTCACTGGGCTTATAGTATCCTACTTTTCTAACTAGGGTTGTAGCTTAGCTAATAATAATAATAATAATAATAATAATAATAATAATAATAATAATAATAATAATAATAATAATAATAATAAACGTCACACTTCTTACCATCGAGTAAATCCCTCTTCATCCAAAGGGGCAATATAACTTCTGTATAACTACATTATATTCCATTCTCATGACATAATTCCAAAGAATGCTCATATTGTAAATTCTACCAAAGCTCCCCTTTACTTTGATTCTGTAGTCATATTCCAATTTTTCCCCTCTTAAGTTGACAATCTGCGCATATAAAATAGGCCAAGTTCTCCATAAATACGCTAAAAATATATTGTGATAAATCTATAATTATCTTAGAACAAAAATCTTCTTTACCCATGCAAAAAAATTCCTATGATTTCTGCAATAATTTTCTAACCTGACAGGAAATGTGAGTTTTATGAGAAAATCTATCCTGACGTTCTATTTCCTTTGGAGAAATTTGATCTTTAGACCTTACTGTATTTTATATTGCTTCGTTGCTGAAAACAAAATGTTCACCAATATCTTTTAGCCTTGTGGAAACCTTGCAAATTAATTTAAACCCCTAATAATTAAAAAATGAATAGAGTGATTCTCTTACGCGCGTTTATCACATGTAGTAACTCCAAAGGCCAGGACTGGCCGAGATGTATAAGGACAACCAGAGCGTCATTATATGCCGGTCCACGAACATTATGGCACTGACAATGACCTAAATTGGGAGGTATATGGCGCAAACCCTGACTCATATGTGGGTCATAAACTAGAACACAGAGAGAGAGAGAGAGAGAGAGAGAGAGAGAGAGAGAGAGAGAGAGAGAGAGAGAGAGAGAGAGAGAGAGAGAGTGGAAAACCCCTCGACTGAAAATACAACCAACAATAAAAGTTAAAATATCCGTAATAAAAAAAAGAGAAGAGGAATATCAAAAAGATGGATGCAAAATCCAAAAGCACTATCGATACAAATATAATAAAATTGAAAAAAGTACTCGCAAGAGCCCGAAACTCCGAAGAGAATCAGGGAAACATGGTGTACGAAAACACAATATCGACTCACATAAATGTGTACTCAAAGCATATTAAAATTTAAGATATATTGTACACAGCAATCTGATATTAAAACAAAATAATAAGGATATTCTTGAACGAACGCAATACTGAGAAAATGTTAACTATTATTTTTATTCGCAATTATTTTTATAAGGAAAATCATAGATTTTGAAAGTCTAACCATTTGTCCCACGTATAAATACTTTTTACCGCACAAAAGCGCAGCAGTCATGTAAAGTGTTTTCGCTCCATCAACTCAACAGCAACAGATATAACTCACTGGAGAGGGTGCAGGGGGGGGGGGGGGGGGATTTAGAGAGGGGCAGCATAAAACAAACCGAGTCTCGATAAAATCGACAGCAGAAAACCCCAAGAGAAGGGAAAAGGGGGAAAAAGGCACACAAAGCAAGGTACCCTTCTTGTTTCTTCCTTTTTTATTTTGTAAAAACCAAATCTCTTCGATGCCATAAAAGCTTATTCATTTTGCTCTCCATCTCCCACTTACATGGTGTAAATAAAAAAAAAAAAAATCTGGAAATCATAGATAATGACTTTCACTTAAAATATCTACGACTGCTAGTGAGCAAGAGCCCGTGCCTGGCTGTAAGGGCTAGGCAATCTGAAATAACAACAACATTTAGAATATGAATTTTTCTATTTCTTTCTCTCTTTTAGAAGCCGCACATACGTTTTCATTACCATCGCAATTTTCACCTAACAGCAATGGAAGTCCCAATCCATATCGCATATACGCGAGAGCACGAGCGCGCACATTTATTTAAATTAGCCATAATCTTCTCATGTCAATCTCCCTCTTCGGCAACCTGTAAATGAAATACCCCTTTCAATACACTTTCCCTCTCGCTTAAAAATAAAAGGCAAAATATTTCCACGCCACAGCAAACCAACCGATCAAATTTTGTGTCCGCAGGATAAAATTAAATGGATGCACTAAAGTTGAATGGATAAAGAATGATTACATTATATTATATCTATATTCATATATACTATATACAACACACACCTATATATATATAAATAAATATATATATATATATATATATATATATACATATACACTTATATATATATATATATATATATATATATATATATATATATATATATATATATATACATATAGTGTGCGTGTGTGTTGGCAAGCATATTCTACACACAAACCAATGTACAAACGTGTGCATACCGAAAACCATGTTACATCAGATAACCAGCAATCAGAGGAGAGACGCTCTTATCCCATGCCATTAACATAATGCAAGCAAACTATGATATTCATCATCGCATAAATAAACAGAAATTCCAGTTTTCTTTTGCTGGCCAAAATCACATATTCCAAAAGTAATTTCTCTCCTTCTCTATCTGTATCTGCACTGCGGAAATCCCATTCCCATTCCCATTCCTTTCTGTAATCTCAGAAATTCGTATATGGGCTTCTGGGGGCTGCAAGGGGACGATTACCATATGCGATTTACTTTGACTAATAGTTTTCATACCCCACTAGCATTCTTTGATATTCTGTGATTTAGAATTGGTTTTGTTCACTATAACGTAATAAAATACTGTTTTTGTTAATTCTATAAATTCTATTATACAGTATTAGCTTTCTAATAGATTTCTATCTCAATATATTACATAACCTCATATTCTTTTATAATAGAAATATTTTGTATTTAGAATATTTGGTTTGTTGCCCCATAAGGTTTTATCCGAACTTTGATATAATTTCTTCATTCCTTCTATATGCCCTTCTAATTAATCTCCTTCTAAGCTCTATTATTCTAACTGCATCAAAAGCTGTTAAATTAATTAGTTCTAAATTGGGTCTATCTGCTGAGTCATCAACAGCCACTGTCTGGCCCTCCTTGGTCTTACCTTGAGTGGAGAGGGAGCTTGGGCGCTGATCATATGTTTATATGGTCAGCCTCTAGGGCATTGTCCTGCTTGATAGCGCAATGTCAATATCCCTTGCCTCTGCCATTCATGAACAGCCTTTAAACCTTTAAGTTAATTCTTCGGTCCATTGACAAATTTCTCCCTTTTGCTTGAGCACAATCTTTCTTAATCTTTTTACCACTGAAGAAAATACCAATAGTTTTCTTAGACAGGGTTTAATCTTTTTTATCGCCATTTTATTTAAATATTCTTCTTTCTATACCATTTTCATTAACTTACTCTGTTTCAAGCGCACCGATACTGTTAAAAACAGTCACAAAAGTTAGGGCACTAGCGGGTTCTGGGCACTAGGTACTGTCTCGAGGTTCCGACCAAGTTATCTTCATTCTCTATACTTATAACAAAATGGCCAGCGGTGAGACGGGCTACCACGGGATGGATGACGGATGGTCTAAACATGATGTTTCTATTAAATGCAGTGGCCTATTGGAAACGTCCCTGGCTGGCGATCGGCTGACCGGGGTTCGAGCCCCGCTCAAACTCAATAGTTTCTTATAAATTAAGGATGGGAGGTTTTGGGGAGCCTACAAGGTCTACCTGCAGTGTCATCATCAGCCACTGCCTGGCCCTCCCTGGTCCTAGCTGGCTAGTGCATTGTCACTATCCCTTGCCTCTGGTATTCATGAGTGGCCGTTACGAATTTCTTTTATTTTATAGCACCTCAACCATTTTATATGATTGCATCATTGTATAATCTCTTCAAATGTAAAGAAAATTCTTTCTTCAAATTAACTAAATTAATATTTCCTCCCTCTGACAGATATAATTTTACTACCAATTGTCCTGAAAAACTTCTATCCTCTGAATACAATTTCTTCGGTCCATTTCAGTACTTTACCAAATTTCTCCTACTGAATATTTTCAAAGAATTCCAGATATCCACTTCGAAAATACAGTATATTTTTTACTCTACCTTCAATTATTCCAGTACGTTTCTCCACTTTTTCAAAATACGAGTACTCTCATCTTATTACGTTCCAATTCTGATGGGTTTCTTGCATCCAGCTGAATTATCGACAACGTTAGCCATTCAGTTTTGGGTACTCTACAATTGCACCTATTCTACTATTTTCTTTCAGCTGATAAATATCACCAAGAGAAAATCTTCCAAATTTATCCAATTGAATTTTTACATGCAATAACAAATTCGGACTACAATTAGCTATTATCCATGTCTGTTTGAGTGTTAGTTAATTCGTCTTTGTTTGTAAGACTGTCCAAGAGACTGAGAGCTTCCTTACAATGAAATATGCAAAGGTTACTTTTCATTGGATCTTTCTGTATGGTTTAATTATTACAGTAATTTTACTAGTTAAAATACTATAGGACCATTCGATCTGTCGAAGCAAAAATCCATGCTACGTTCAAAAAAAAAAAAAAAAAAAAAAAAAAAAGTGTAAAGTTCAACCCTACAATTTCAGAAGGATTGCTGAAAACTAGACTGATTATGGTGGAAAATTGAATATTTCTAATAGCAAAAAATGTAGGAAGAAAGGCACTGCATATATTACGGAAAATTCAAGAAACACACGTAATGAACAAATCTATATGATAGATGTATAAAAAAGTAACAAACGCTGATTAAAAGAAATGGAGGAATGAGCCATAAAAGTATAGAAGAATAATAGAGAAAGAGGTAAATTACAAGACGAGAAACCGACTGGTAAATTAAAAGGACACAAAGGAGAAACATAAAGAGCACTCCAAAAGAAGTAAAACAGAGATTCGAGGAGGAATATATATATATATATATATATATATACTGTATATATATATACATATATATATATATATATATATATATATATATATATATATATATATATATATAAATGTATGTACAGTATGTGTGTGTTTCATTACGACTGCAATTTAAAGTTAAATTACCTTACGAGGGCATCCCTTAATATATATCATACTTAAATGTAGAGATATATGTACATACATACATGCGCCAAAATATTTGATATATAGATGTATATATATATATATATATATATATATATATATATTACATGTGTGTGTATGATTTGTGTGTATGCACGTATGAATAATGTTTTAACGTTTAGTCTTTTTCCCTAACAAGAGGTAGCTCCAAAGGAAAAACACAAAAAACGCATATCTTTAAATACAGATATAAAGGAAAGGGTTCAGTATTCATTTTAAAAATAACGACAGAAAAATATGCAAATACTGTCAAATCACAACAAAACCAAAAGAAAATACTCCCTTTTCCACTATATAAATAATGGTCTGAAAGGGTAAAATACGTCCAGACAAATAATGTTCTGCAAAGACTTACATCATAATAAAATTAATTGTTTTCAATTTGCTTGTGACATGTCACTCACATGCAAAACGCTCCTGTGCCACATAAACACACACGACAGAGAGAGAGAGAGAGAGAGAGAGAGAGAGAGAGAGAGAGAGAGAGAGAGAGAGAGAGAGAGAGAGAGAGAAAGAAGAGAGAAATTTGAATGCTCGTTCAAATAATTTTCTTCCATATCCCTGGAATCAAAACTTTTCGCAGTTACGGGAAATTACAATGGTTTTATCATACAGTAAAGTATGTAGCTCTACAAACCATAAGCATCATCCGCAGGAGACCTAGCGTTTTAAAAGAACAATGATCATGCCTTATGCATAGCTGCCTATACTAAAGGTTAAACTACCTGAAAAAAATCTGATCTATTATTTATAAAGTCCGAATTACCGAGAATACTATTCTATACAGCTCACAACAAAATTAATGAAGGATATGCAATGCTAAGAAGGATGCATAAAACATTATATCCACATACAAAAAAAAAAAAAAAATAAAAAAAAAATAAAAAAAAAAATAAAAACACTGAAGGAAGCTTTATTAAAGGTTAGTGCCCGATGAATGGGTGTGTTGGGGGATGCACTAGGGTTGGCCACGGAGGCCTAGGTTAGCAGTCCTGTTGGTAATGTCTGTGGGAGGTAACCTTGCCGTGAGGCATACTAGAGGAGTGCTCTGTGGTTCGCTAATGACCATCACCGGCGCCATCTGCTGCCGATTGACGGAACTCACGAAAGGCTTCACACAGGGTCTCCCAGCTATCTCTCATCGCATTGGAGGCCTAACCGAGATCTCTTTGATCTTCATTGGGCGTTAATTCCTCTGTATTTGGCTTCAGTTACCACATGTGGTTAATACTATCATAATTTCACACTTGAAAGAAGTTATATTGTTGTCATTCATATTAATTTCATAACACTTTTAGTTGATTGATTAACATTTTTTGGGGGGAATGGTGTTATAATAAATGACATATATAGCCATTGCACCATTAAAAATAAACTTTGAAATCATTTGTAACGAATTTTTCAAATCTATCCATAAGCAGAATTTTCACAAATATCTCCTAGTCTAACAACAGTAAACATTACACAAAAATTGCAAAAAATTGTTAAATTAAAATAATTAATATCTTTTGACATTACACAAACTCCTTCAAACTCAAGATTCCCATTTGATATATTACCTGGAAAACGGATGGCATTCTTCATATTCGCTTCTCTGAAAGAAAACGTACTCTCCGTCGCACAGATTGGGATAATCAGCCAGCAAGTACCATATGGTCAGAAAACCAAAGTTATTGCTAAATGGCCAAGGTTGCCAAACTATCAAAAACCCTTCCATCATACGTGTGTGGCCACTTTTTACGCCAGCTGAGTTTCCTACTTTTGGGGATAAAATACTGTTTCAGTAGGGGAGTTGATCTGTTTGTTATTTTCTGGTTAATACCAGGCAGATTTCGCTCACAATTTAAAAAGACTCCTAGAAGTTCCTTCTTAATGGTTAGCCAATAAAATAAAAATGTATAAAAAAATCCGTTCTGTTGATACTATTTTCTGACCTGATCTTTGTAACGTCTTTTATATTTTCACTTCTTATTACAATGGGTTATGCTAGTGCTCAGCAAAAATTATCTTCACTCCTCGACGACGGGGTGCTTGTATGAAAATTCTCTAGGCGTCTAGTTTAACTAAGAAACCACTTCCCATTTGTAAAGTTCAATAATTTTGAAGATAGACTTTGGAAAGTGATGGAAAGAAAAATGTTCCTAAGTAATATGTATGTCCCTTGCAGTATGACTCGAAAAAACCCTTAATGGGTTGCTTTTCCATTTTCTTAATATAGGTAAAAAATTCTGTCCTTTCATTTTAATCATTAAGAGCATTTAAAAGGCAAAATTTACTACTATAAAACTACCGAAAGAAGGATGAAGCATTCAAATGTGAACATCTTAAAATCCCAATGTGAGCTAGAAATCCAAAGTTATGAGAGCATAGTAAAATTCCTATTTTAATAAAAATATAATTGTACGTACGAATGCATGATAATTGTAATAAAAGGTAAACCAACCTCAGATAAGAATAAGATGCTATCGGGTAGTATCAAAGATTCTCCAACTTTTAAACATAACATTACATAGTTTTTACCGTTATTTAATTTAATTTTCCCTTAGATGGAGAGACTATGGTTCTCGCCAATTCTTTTGGGATAAGGTTGCTAACCCCATACCTATTATACTATAAATGCAAATATATAGGAACATAATTCCCACGTAAAGTAATTTTATCTCCAGAAATTACTGTTTTCTCGCTGTGTATGCGTAGTTGAAACCACTCAGCAATGGTATTGTATTCAAGTAATTAATAATAAAACTTTGCCATTTTTAGACTTGGAGCAGCAGCATTTTGCTCCATCTAAAAACTTTTAATTAGAATATATATATATATATATATATATATATATATATATATATATATATATATATATATATATACATACATACATACATACATACATACATATATATATATATATATATATATATGTATATATATATATATACATATATATATATATATATATATATATATATATATATATATATATATCTATATCTATATATATATATATATATATACTGTATATATATATACATATATATTTGCATGTGTCTTTGTCCCTCTTGACGTTTCTCGAATATTTTACCTCTCTGAGCGACGATTTTCTCCTGTTACATTGTCATTCTAAGCTGTTTAAATTTGATTGTTAAATTGATGACCTGTTTGTCTAGTTCCTTAAAAGTATGAGCACATTTTGAATACAAGTACTAATAACAAATAGAGCCAATTTAGATATATTTTTCGGGAGACTCTTCCGATTACTAATACGACTGACTTCAAAGAATCATACTTATGTCTATAAAAAGTTACTAAAACGCACCATCAACAACAAACATAATGATTTATCCTTTATTGAAATAACATATCGACAAATTAAACCCTTTAAATTATCAATGAAAAGGAATAATAACTTGTCTATCAACACCACCACAACAAACAGCAGTACTAAATTTCAAACTTATCGCATAACATCCACGACTCCTAAAAAGAAAAGAAAACTCAATAATACAAAGTTAAAAAAGGAGAGGAAAGGGATGGATAGGGAAAAACTATTAACAGAGTTCAATTAAACGATCCGATTTGCATAATAACTGGTCATGTTTAAGCTCAATGACTAGAAGTTCAATTTGGATTCAGGAATAATGAACCGACGGAGTAGATGAAACGAATTCCACGAGAGAGAGAGAGAGAGAGAGAGAGAGAGAGAGAGAGAGAGAGAGAGAGAGAGAGAGAGAGAGAGAGATACATTCCCTTGACGGACATATAAACAAACATATAGTGTGTTGAGTTCCACCTCCTGATGTAACTATCTACAGTACACGATTTTTTTTTTTTTTTGAAAACGAGTATTATATCATGCAATAAAAATGTAATCAGTAAACATTAGCATATATACAGAAACAATGAGAGAGAGAGAGAGAGAGAGAGAGAGAGAGAGAGAGAGAGAGAGAGAGAGAGAGAGAAAGAGAGAGAGAGAGAGAGAGAGAGAGAGAGAGAGAGAGAGAGCTCCATTCCCTTTGCTCTGCGGAAATTTTCCCAAGAGCGAAGCCCTTCCTGGAAGTTCAGCAAATCTTTTTCCGGTCCCGAGCTAAAGGATTGCGGATGACTGCGTATAATCCTCCCAACAAACAAAGTCAAACTTTTATTTACTAAGTTAAGCGAAGGAAATACTTCATGGAAGGCACGTTTGGCACTTTCTGCGATTATACACACTGATTTTTTGAAAAGATAATAATCCGATTTTAGCTTCATGGATGATATGAATAACAGTGTGTGTAGGCCCTTAGAATCGTCAAAATAACTAACTACATGTAGACGCTTAATTATTTCTAAGCCAGATTTCATATCATAATCAAAGAATAAATTAATATTTGAATAATAGACTATTTCAGACGACTAAGTTATAAAGTATAATATATAGAGAATT
>NC_090725.1:123798709-123801209 GCF_036898095.1 Palaemon carinicauda | reverse complement strand
ATATATATATATATATATATATATATATATAAACTGCGGACCTCTTCGTTGCTGCAGAGAAATTATGCAGATCTTTTTCAAGACAACACTTTGCTACATCTCGGAGTAACGGGTTATAATTGTGACATGCATTGGGTTTCTAGCTCTTGGATTATCGTGCAACATCCAAGCTTGTAATCACGATGTGTGACCTTTCATATTGGCTACCTTTGTTATAACCTTCACCCACAAGTTCCTCACATCTAATCTTAATTTCTTCAGAGTATTTAATAATTTTAAAGATGACATAACAAAATCACATAAAACAAGTAGTGCTGGAAAACACCACATTTTCCTTCTACCATGAACTCGGCCTTTTAGGTTTTAAAAGATGAGAGGAGCTCAATACCTAATTGCCCAATAGCGCAGTCAATAAATAGGTGAAGCCGTTATATGTAGTAGATTAATAGCTCTCTCAATATATATATATATATATATATATATATATATATATATATATATATATATATATATAATATGTATGTGTATATATATATATATATATATATATATATATATATATATATATATATATACAAGTGACAAATTGTTCATCAAATGACAACCAACACGAATGTTTATGAACCTCAATTTAATGATGGAAAGGCTCAATCAACAAAGGTATTAAAAACCTATCCAGGTGATACCTCTGGTAAAAACTAAAATTATTGCAATTGTAAAAAATATAAAAAATTCACCAACCCGTTTATTAGAGACTGGTGTTTCATGGGAGGGAGTAAATTACCCTTCAAATTTTTTACTGTAAACACTGAAAATATTCACCCAAGCACCCATGTTCTTCACTCTAACCGACAACTAGCCAATAACAAACATGTTTACAAGTGAGTAGTTAATTGTAACGGAAACTACGATAATTTATCAAGGGTCAATAATGACCATCTCTCAATCTGTCTGTTTATTTTGGTCAGAAAAGAAATGTTCTTTCTTCTCAATCTCATAGCTGCCAAGACAATTTCTCTCTCTCTCTCTCTCTCTCTCTCTCTCTCTCTCTCTCTCTCTCTCTCTCTCCTCTCTCTCTCTCTCTCTCTCTCTCTCTCTCTCTTTGAGCTGAGAAGAAATTTACCTGTCTAGTAGTAATATTTTCATCTACTTGGATACCTTTCTTACTCACTTACATCTTTCGGAGGCATTTTAGCTATTGGTGCTCTTATCTAGGAACACCTGAAACCATGGGTACATAGTCCAGCTAACCTTATGAGCTTAACACTGATAATTACTATAAAGTATAAAATATAACAGGGTAAAAACTTTATTCCGTTGCATCCTATTTCATACCACACTTTCATTTAATATCTAAAGTGAAATAATGCCAATAAACGTGCCTATGAAATATATGAAACCCTACTCATTATATCCATAACGTGTAATTCTGTTTGCGAATTTGATAAACAAATAACACGGAGAAAGATTTGAACCGCTATACGTTACCCAAAGCTGAAGTCCTCAACAACAGAGTAACAGACATTGGTTCAATGAATAACTAACTTATAATACGCAAAAGAGTTCCAAAATATTCGAAACATGTCAAATAAAATGGAGTTCTTATCACTCTTAACTAAATAATAAAAATAAGGAATGCAATCCTTTGAAAATCTTCAGAAGCCACGATCAAAACGGAGCTGTAGATAATGATGCCAAACCAATGATCTCGAAGCCACATTTATGAAACAATAAAAGATAATGGGACGAATTTATAGAAGAGAATAGGCAATGAAGACTTTCTAAAAGGTCTCTATAGATAAGAGACTTCACTCGCTAGGGCTATACGACTGGAAAATTTCATAACCTATAACTGGTGAAATTGTAAATAAAATGTGAAATATGTCATATTTCTTAACAGACTAGTATTGACAATGTCAAGTCCAATAGGGAAGATTTCATCAAGTTTTCAATTTAACACTGTGCCTGGTCTTCAGCGGGCTACATTAAAAAATACAAAGAAAATAGGACCATCCTCCAGTACGTGAGAATAAAACAATATTTCAAACCGAATAGGAAAAAAAAACATCCACATTTAGCAAATAAGAACAATTGATTCCTGGATTTTAAATATCGAAAGTCAGGATATTATATGAACTAAATGTGGTACAAACCTGTTTCCTTGGTTTCTATAAACTGCTCTCATTCACGATGTAATTTTACAGTTCCTTTCAGGAGCCTTTCAATCCTTCAATTAATAGTACAGTCGGCTTTAACATCAACATTTTACGTCATATTGTATTGAGGTAAATAATTAGGACGAGCTGTACTCGCAGTCGGGAATATACACTGTATATGTAGAGAGAGAGAGAGAGAGAGAGAGAGAGAGAGAGAGAGAGAGAGAGAGAGAGAGAGAGAGAGAGAGATACAAAAAAAGAAATGGTAAGATTTTTATGCCCGAGACTAAATGACCTTATTGCGACTGGTTTTAAAGATACAAATGCAAGAGTTGAGGAACAGG
>NC_090725.1:123788709-123796209 GCF_036898095.1 Palaemon carinicauda | reverse complement strand
TCACGCTTACACACATCCACAAGACGGATCCAACATATTGTATTGCAAACTTTCTTTTACATGAAATACCTAAACTGCAGGAAGTCTTAAAAACTAATTTTGGATGCCTTAACAGCCCAGTAGACCCAGCGCTTTACAAATTCAGTGTCATTTATAATAGGTTTCCGATATCGACGTAACAATCAAGAATATTGCCTGAAACCTCAAAGGCTGCGTCCGACACCAAAACAAGTCTGGTAGAAATTGTTTTTTTAGGAAAGATTATGTTTAATACAATTCTTGCCCGTTATCTTTCATAATAATAAAGAAAAATTACAACAACAATCATCATATTTTGAAGGGTAATAGATCACACTAGAAATAACTATACTCAGCTAAGAGCGTTCCTCAGAGTTCATGCTTCAACTTGAAAGGAATACAATTTGACCATATATGTTAAACCACTCTAGATGGACTTAAATGCTTTAGAAGGTGTAAATCTAAATAGTATCTTTTGGAGGTGTAAATCTAAATAGTATTTTTTCCTTTTTTTATAAAGTCCACTGATTTCTTAGCGCCTAAGACTAGGTTCCTTTTGCACTCGTTGGAGAATTAGTAATGTTACTCAGTTAGGTAAATGCTATTATGGTAGCTCTAACCTTGCTACCTACTGCCCAATTTCCATAACTCCCTAGGTTTTAGATGTCTTTTGCCAAAAAGTTCAAATAGGTATCTTAAATGTAATAATCTGTTTCCAAGTTTGCAATTTGGCTTTCGCAAAGGGCTTGAGCATGTGACGCCCTTCTTACAATTTCTAATGCTGTAGAGAAATCTCTTGATTGTGGTCAGGGAATTCGTATGATTTACCTTCATTTTAGTGCTGATTTTTACCGTGTTAATTACGACTAAGGCCAAAAACATAAATGTCTTGTTTACTCATCTCTTAGAAGTTATATTCTAAATCAAAACTTAATAGTACTGTGCTTTTGATGTCAGCTACTGGTTTTACATTGCGTCTGTTACTCTTTGAATTCCAAAACTGTAGAATTATACTCCTGGAAGAATTGTGTTTGTCGATATGCATCATTTTAAAAGAATCACGTAATTCTATTTCATGTTGAAGTGCATACTGCTTCAAACTTATTTTTTACTCACTATTCTCAACAAATGTTATCTTTGGCTGAGTGTATCTTCTTTACTTATTATGTTGTTAATCGGCATGTTTCCTTAAGAGACACACACACACACACACACACACACACACACACACACATATATATATACATATATATATATATATATATATATATATACATATATATATATATATATATATATATATATATATATATATATATGTATATATATATACATATATACATATATTTATGTAAATTTGAAATCATGATATGCAAATTAACAGCCTCCCTGACTTGTTTAACAATACTATTGACTAAAGATAAATAACAATGGCATTTAAACACAAGAATAAGAATAATCTTGAAAAGCAATAATATGAACGAATCCAGTAATGGTCAACATATCTTATAACTAACAAACTTTCAAAAAAAAAAAAGAAAAAAAAAATTAAACATCGAAGTGGTCAAGAAATAACAAAATATTGTACAAACTGACAACTCAGACATAAATGAACGTACACTGACAAAACCGAAACTAAATCAAGAAACAATATCTAGAAAGTCATGTAAACAAACTAAAACTCCATATGGAGCTAATGCAATAGAACACACCCAAACAAAATAAACCCAAGTTCATGTAATAAACGTTTCTGTAGATATTCTGTATATGCTGACGGCGGCCTCCTGAAGAGGGAACAAGGTAAGAGGTGGTTTCGTTTCTAAAGTCAATAAAGGTTTATCATCACGGGACGAGGGGAGGACGAGAAGGGAGTGAACGGCACATGAAAAGGGGAGTTGCTAGGGGATAGACAGAAAATAGGATACAAAATGAAAGAACACACAACAATGAATTGCCTTTAGGGTATTAATGCAATTTCTTTATGTAAGCCTTCTTTTTTTTTAACTTTTGCAGGTTGAGAGGGAAGAATAGAATTGGTTACACAGTGAGATAGAAAGGGACACCGGCTCTAGAATTGAGGAAAGGAAAAAGAAATGGAAGAACAAGAGAAAAAGTGAGGTGAATCCATATGTCATTTTTTAGTTACCACCTGGTTCTTTTGATTTTCATGTTATAGAACTCTCTCTCTCTCTCTCTCTCTCTCTCTCTCTCTCTCTCTCTCTCTCTCTCTCTCTCTCTCTCTCTCTCTCTCTCATCCAACAACCTAGTACAATATAGTCATATACAGGAAGTTAATTTAGCTAATCATTAAATGCGTACTTGGACAAAGAGTTCTGTAGTTTTTAATTCAAAGATTATTATTATTAAGACAACGCTTTGATAATTATAAAATGACCATAATATAATTTATGATTGCTTTAATTATCATTACACTAAGTTGTTTCATTACACAGAATGATGATAATAACAAAGCAGGTATGTAATCAAATGGTAAGCTTATATATAAAATACATGATTTATTAACTGAATATTGGAATTTGCCCAGAACACAGTCATTACCGTATGCCTGTAGTTACCTGAACTTTATTAAATCCTTAAAATATGTCTTGCAGTAGCTGAAGTCTTTAAACTTCCATGAATTTATTGAATGAATCCCCTACCAAGGTCTTCCTTATTGTAAGACAATGAACGGGATTTTTTTAAGACATATTTCTTACTAATGAAATTTATAGTACCTTTCGACGGCGGAAACACACATTTGATTTGCATACAGATGGGATAAATACAGATTAATATTCATCAGGCCTAAACATCAATCTTATAAAACCTTAGTCCAAAGAAATATAGATTCTCTATGCCCCCAATCAAGAGAAAGTTATTATTACAGAAGAAAATCAAAGACGAAAACTGAGAGCAATGGAAAAAGGAAAGAAATGAGCAGAACCACTGAAAATTTTCTGTTTTTACAAGCTGCTATATTCTTTCCTCAGATACAAAAACCCCTTCCTTTATCTATACAGATTTATTCCGAATATCACCATGCACAATTTTCCAAAAAGGTTAAAGCAGCTCCCGATGTTTATTGACTTTATCATTTGCGACATTTATGACCTTACTATTTTTACTTCTAAATCTGTTATTTTGGTCTTCCTATGAACTACACGATTTGTATGGTCAATAAATATTTTCTTGATAATTTTGTAAGTAGCACTTTATAGTTTTGTAACCGTTGTTAATGTTACCATTTCCACTGGTGAGTTACGATTTTATCTTCAGAAAAACTCTTACGATAACACACGAACATATAAAGGGTTATACACATACATAGTTACATACATTATATAGCATATGGTCCCAATGCCCTAGAGAAGTAAAAAAAGTACGGGATTAAAAAAATCCCAAAAGGTATAAAAAGACAAAAACGAAAACGGAGCAAAACATTTATCCTGCAATGAACGCTTACAACACTTGGTACAATTTCTTTTCCAAGTTATGTGTTATTCATTTCTATCCACAAAACCTTGTTCCCCACGGTGGCTTACCATCCCACTCTTTTACACATCTTTCATTTTCATCTAAATCCCCAACATCTTGTTCTACTTCAAAGAATACTATTTTCTGCTTTATTCATTTGTCATTTCCATTTTCGTCTACAAACTCTTGATAAACTATTTGGGTACATAAATTTTTATCCATTGAAAATTTCGTGCAATTTTCGTTACATAACATTTTTAGCTTTGTATTCTGATCTCAGGTCATGAAGCTCCTCTCCCCCTCTGACTATTTTCCCTGCGGCCATTTTTGAATCCCAAATCAACAACTCTTTTGTCCGAAGTCCCTCTGACCCTTTCCCAACCAAAAGCAGAAAAACGGAAAGCGATTTCGTGGGTGTTTGTTACATGTGCTTTTTTTCTTTACTCTCACTAAATATATTGCCAGGTGTTGGGTGGTCTTTTTTAATCGAAGTGAAATTTGCAATTCTAAATATTCAATTAATACCTTACATAAGCATATCAACAACCGCCACCTCTCCCCCTCATTAACACTTATTCAAGTAAATAAAAACTTCAATTTACTCATTTACGTTCTCCTCTCTCTTTCTCGATGTCTATACTCTACGCATTACTTTCCTCTCAATCGGGATGCTGCTGTTACCAAGAGAGCACTCCTGCACGGAAGGAGCCATCTCCTTGAAGCCAAAAATAAAAAGGAGAAATCAATTGTTTAACTTTAAAACGCTTAAATCTCCCAATCCATTTCTCCTCACTACCAATGAGAAATGTCAGTGATATTCCGAACACTGCATTTTTACAATCTTCCTTATCACATTTATTCTTTGATCCGCACACATATATTACACAAATTTACTTTTTTTCTGCCATCTCCTTATTCACTTTACTTTAAAGTACATAACTACAATAGCTTATATCGTCTTTTCATCGTTTCTTAATCAATTTCTACTTCATATTCATAGACGTACATTTCAATAATAACTCAAACTTCAAGATTTCATTTCCTTCTAATCATAACATTCATATACAACTACCTACCTCTCAGTCATGAATTTCCTTCATTTTTTACTATATATATATATTATATATATATATATATATATATATATATTTATATATATATATATATATATATATATATATATATATACATATATATATATGTGTGAGTGTGTATGTGTATATGTATGCATGTATATATGCACCACACATACACACACACACACACATATATATATATATATATATATATATATATATATATATATATTATATATGTATATATATATATATATATATAATATATATATATATATCATATGTGTGTGTATGTGCGTGTGTCAAAAATTGATATATATGTATGTATATAAGAGTACAAAATTACTATTTTAAATTTTCAGCTTTTCAGGACTCTATTTCTCAGTTTAGATTTACCATCAATATATCTTATTTTCATTACCGTCAGATTCTCTCTCTCCTCTCTCTCTCTCTCTCTCTCTCTCTCTCTCTCTCTCTCTCTCTCTCTCTCTCTCTCTCTCTCTCTATTTCATTCCCTGTACATCAGCAGTGCGGCCTCGACCTCTACCCTGGTTAGGAATAATTACATTTACATACGAGTTCACTGCGGGCCCCTCACTCATACACTCCGGGACATGGTTCACAGGGAGTGCACAGCCTCCTCTGCCAATCCCTCAAGGTTCAATCACCGCTGCCTATCAAGGGGAATCTCGACTGCATTTCGTGGATGAGTGCATCACTTTCTTTCTTCCAACCTTTGGATTTACCTTAGAGGTTATAGGAAAGGGAGTTTGAAATCGTCCTCTTCAATATTTTTGATCAGGTCAGTTTGTCTTTGCGTTTCTCTACTTATCTAAGACGCATAAAATCTCATGCATCATCATGCTATTTTTGATCGTTTCTCATAATCAGGATAGTATTCTCTCTCTCTCTCTCTCTCTCTCTCTCTCTCTCTCTCTCTCTCTCTCTCTCCTCTCTCTCTCTCTCTCTCTCTCTCTCTTCATGTTTATGTTATTTATGTTATTTGAGTCTAATAGCACAGGAATCTGCAACCCCTTTTAATGAAGTATCTGGCCTTCCCCTTGAAGTGACTATTATCTCATATAATGGGATGAAACTGTTCTGCTGCATATACACTATACTGCAATGCTGCGGCCCCGAGACGATGTTACGCTTCAGAAATTGCATTTCGATAACTAAGGCAGACTTACTGAGGCTTACCAACTTATATAATCATTACCGGAAATGAAAGAGCTAAGGCTAAATTAGTAGCTCCCCTCCAAAGCGACCAATTATAGCACAAACATGAAAAACTATAATAACTAACTGATGCGTGTAACTGTTCTTAAAGAATATTTCGCATCACAAGTTGGCAGTAGTAAATATTACTTAAAATTTCAGTTAGAAGACTCACTACTTGAAGGAAATGTTATATTATGAGTTACTGGAATCAAGATTAAATATAAAGACTTTTAAACAATAAACCAATTGTGTCTTGCACTTGAGCTTTTATAATGCCTTTTTCATTCAGATTATTAGAACTCTCATGAGACAAACATGAACATTGGATATGACAGTATGTGATATTAAACATTCATCACATGAATATCATATAAATAGATAAGAACATCACTCGTGTCCTTAATGCAATGATGCCCCTGGAGAAGCGTATAGCAAGGTCCTTTGTCAATAAAACATACATGAAATTATCTGTGAATTTCTATTAATGAAACGTCCTTCTGAGCCAAGAATATCAGAGAACTCTGGGAACACAAAACACAACAGGAATCCTGTATATGATACTACTTCTCTATTCATATGTAAGATACATAAATTATACATTACTATTTGACGACCTTTCCTCTTCAGGCATTGTCATGAGAAAACTAATTAATTGGCAGGTATGTTTGAAAAAAAAAATGGCTCTAGATGTGCCCTGAATTATTTCTTTCAAAAACTCCTTACTCCTGTAACATAAGCTATAGTAACCACTGTTTACGAGCTACAGTTACTGAAAATGCTGATGTTGCTACTACTAGTGCACATACTACTACTGATGTTGCATATAGTACTTTGGCCGCTGTTCACTACAGTTGTTCTTAGTAGTTATACGATTATAATTATTATTATTTTTACTGTTGCTGCTACTGACATCGATGTTGCTGATGCAGTCATCATCATTACCATTCATAAATAGATCTATTCATTATCATCAGTCAAAACAAAAGACGATTTTCCGATATCATTTATAGAAATCACAGAGAGAGAGAGAGAGAGAGAGAGAGAGAGAGAGAGAGAGAGAGAGAGAGAGAGCACTAACAACATTCATGAGTTTGCATATTTCAAAATATTTGGAAAAAGTCTAAATTGCTCGGGATCGAGAGAGAGAGAGAGAGAGAGAGAGAGAGAGAGAGAGAGAGAGAGAGAGAGAGAGAGAGAGAGAGAGAGAGAGAGGACTTTCTCGATCCCGTTTTGTAGGTATAAAAATTTGAGAAGTAATGACCTATTACAACTATTGTTCTTTCTCTCCCTTTCGATCTCAACCCCTGGTGTGACCAGCAGCTGTCAACTAACTTTCTAACGAAAGCTATCCTTAAATTTTGATGGTAATTGTAAAAGCATTTAAATGTCTTTGAATCAGAAGTAGCTTATTCATTTCTCTCCTTTCAATTCACGGCACTTTCCAAATTCAGAGTGCACAATTATTATTTGTTTGTGTGTCTGCACTGAATTTGTAGCTGCAGTGAACTGATTATGCTACAGCATGAAATAGAAATTAGAAGATACACAAAATTTTCACAAGCACTGTTTTATTTCACAAAATATCTATCCTGAAGTATGTACCACTAATAAGCTCATTTAAAGGCTACATGTACATATTCAATAATATCCAGATTGGAATCTATATTGTGGGATGTTACTCAATGAAACTGTTGAACAACTCACTAAAAGT
>NC_090725.1:123768709-123771209 GCF_036898095.1 Palaemon carinicauda | reverse complement strand
AATGATTAATGATAAATGATTAATTAACAATAATTATCATTATTATTATCATTATTATTATTATTTATCATTATTAATTATTATTATTATTATTATTATTATTATTATTATTACTTATCAATTATTATTATTAATTATTATTATTATTATTATTATCAATTATTATCAATTATTATTAATTATCATTAATTATTATTATTATTATTATTATTATTATTATTATTATTATTATTATTATTATCATTATTACCTAAGCTACAAGCCTCGTTGGAAAAGCAGGATACTATAAGCCCAAGGGCTCCAACAATGAAGAATAGCCCAATGAGGAAAGGAAATAAGGAAATAATAAACTACAAGGAAAATAATACACAATTAAAATAAAACACTTTAAGAAATGTAACAACATTGATAACAACATGTATAAATTATCTAAAGAGACTTATGTTAGCCTGTGCTACATAAAAACATTCGTTGCAAGTTTGAACTTTTGAAATTCCGCCGATTCAACTTCCTGATTAGAGAGATCATTCCACAACCTGGTCACAGCTGGAATACCATTTCTAGTATTCTGTGCAGTATTGAGCCTTTTGATGGCGAACACATGACTATTTGAATTAACTGCATAGCTAGTATTAAGAAAAGGATGGTACATTCCGGGAAGATTTGAATGCAAAGGATTGTCAAAATTAGAAAAATGTTATGCAACATGCATAACAAATAACTGAACGATGGCACCAGAGATTAATATCTGGATCAAGAATTAGAAATTCAATAGACCGTAAGTGCCTTTCCAACAAATTAAGGTGAGATTCAGCAGATGAAGACCAGCCAGGAGAACAGTACTCAAAACAAGACAGAATGGAAAAAATAAAACACTTCATAAGAATAGATTGATCATCAAAAATTTTAAAAGACCAATAAGCCATTTTTGAGCAATTAATGAAGAGACAGAAAGAATGGGTTTCTCAAAAGTAAATTTTTTTTTTATCAAGAATCACACCTAAAATTTCAAACGATTCACACAGAGTTAGAGAAACATTACTATTGCAGAGATCTGGATTTTGTGGAAAAACCGTCCTCGACCTACTTACAATCATACTTCAAGTTTTGTTAGTGTTCAACTTAATAATTTGCACCATGCACCATCTTCTCAATTATATTATTGATATTATCTTATTTCAATGAAGTGAACAAAAACCATGAAAGGCATCAATAGATTTTCTTCGATTAAATTCTCCACCTAACGTCAAGCGTGAAGAGGATATGTGAGAAGACAAGTGAGCAGATAGTTTTTAAAGCTGATGGAAGGACTGGTAAAAAAACCCGTGGTCCAATGTATTCAGCTTACAAAAACGCTGAAGATATAGACCAACAGTATTTTACTTAAATTTGTTTAAACATGTAGAGAAATTCGTTGCAAAACTAAAATAAGCCAGATACATATTTACATAATAAATCCAAATTATTCACTGATCAACTCGCATAGTTCAGATACAATATAGTCCACTCCACTAGCTAACGATAAAACAATCAAATGAAAATATGATTTTATTTAGTACTTTCGATCTAACTCAACGAACGTTAGTTGATTTCGGAAAGCTAGATCGCTGCCCATAGTCTGCTCACACAATAATTTTATTCTTAGCTAAACAGTTAATAAAAATAAAAATAAAATGTCAGAGTTATCAACTAGGTAGAAAATTTTGCTTTCTTTTCTAGACTTTGACACATTTTGAAATTGATAGTTTATGGAATCAACAATAAAGAATATACACACATGAATGCACTATTCACATTGTACAAAAAAATATAGCTAAAAATGCATGTCCTATGTATACAGAGCCAGCTCTGTAAGAGTCGAGCTTGACTCATTGGCCTGGGCTTATCTCTTTTTAATAATAAATGTAAACAAGACTTAAAATTGAAAGCACAGCAACCAGTTGATTGTAGAATAATGATTTCTTTACTTATATAAATATCTTTAATAATTCAAAGCTTTTATAACTGAAAAATTAAATGAAAATGAAATGATCAGAATTTGTATTTTCAGCGGCAGTCAAGTGATTTGCATACTTTAATAGTAAGGAAATAAAAAAGTATATAAAACTAATTTCACATAAATAAAATATCGTTGCTGTTAAAGGCATTTTTGGTGGGACTTTCTGTATCTTACATAGTGTACTACTAAGAAGTGTTCTGGGACCATTAGTCTATTAGTTCAAAATATAAGAATTAAAATTACGAAAAGATATTACTCCAGTTGCTATTATTCGCACTCCCCACAACCTCCAATGCCCACATAAGCGTTAATAGCGATTTGGAAAAGATCAGTGCGGGTGCATCAATAGTAAGACTAATAATTAATCCAGCGATATCGCATTGTGACACCGATCCATGATTATATTTGTAAAGAAAATACAGTATAAATTACTGCATCTGAATGTTTCATAAAGCTTACTGATACCATTAACCAAAAGCTCACTTTTCAAAGCGCCTGAAA
>NC_090725.1:123753709-123763709 GCF_036898095.1 Palaemon carinicauda | reverse complement strand
TTCCCGTGAAACAATGGATTCTATAATTTTTTCAAAGTGTCTTTGTTTTGTCTTAATCTATGGTTTAGTTCAGATTTAATATTTCGTGTGATTTATTTTTTGGTGTTAATTCTTGTGAATTGCTGTTAAATTTCTATAGAATATATTCATTTTTGTAAATTGTATATTGTTTCAATCACCAATATTTTTCTCAGCACTTTGCTCGTAATCTCTGACTAAGAACCGAAGTGAAAGGTTGGTTTTTGAATAGTTCTTAAAAAGTAATCACCTAGTTTTTGTTATTAGTAACGTAAGAGACCTTTGGATATTCAGTGTTCATATATTTTGTCGTCTGGGAGTTGCGTAATATTCTCAGAGCTCGGAAATTTGCATAATTCGTCAATCATATATATATATACACACATATATATATATATATATATATATATATATATATATATGTATATATATATGTATATATATATATATATATATATATATATATATATATATATATATATGAGTAACCTTATCTTAAAAGACTTACTGTAATGCCCCAAAGCTAAACTATTGCTGGTCCCCCCCAAAAGGGTAAAGATTATATATATATATATATATATATATATATATATATATATATATATATATATGTATATGTGTACAGATAAAAGCGTGTGAATAAAACTACAATGCACTGTAATAATTGGCTAGACGTAAATCTAAAAAGTTGAATCAAGGAAAGAGAAGAATGAGTATGAACGACACCGGCCACTTGCACTATTATTATTTTTATTATTATGATGATGATGATTATTATTATTATTATTTTTATTATTATTATTATTATTATTATTAATACAAGCTAAGCTATAACCCTAGTTGGAAAAGCAAGATGCTATAATCCCAAGAGCTCCAACAATGAAAAATAACACAGTGAGGTAAGGAAACAAGGAAATAAATAAACTACAGGATAAGTAATAAACAATCAAAATAACATATTTAAAAATAGTAACAACATAAAATTACATCTTCCATATACTGTATAAACTATAAAAACTTACAAAAAAAAAAAAAAAAAAAAAAAAACAAGAGGATGAGAAATGAAATAGAATAGCGTGCCTGTGTGTACCATCAAGCAAGAGGACTCTAATCCAAGACAGTGGAAGGCCATGGTACAGTGGCTATGGCACTACCCAAGACTAGAGAACAATGATTTGATTTTGGAATGCTCTTCTCCTAGAAGAGCAGCTTACCATAGCTAAAGAGTCTCTTATACCCTTACCAAGAGGAAAGTAGCCACTGAACAAATACGGTGCAGTAGTTAACCCTTGAACTATAATTATTTCAATAATAAAAAAAAAAAAAACATTTTTTAACTAAATATCAAAAACTGAAAGTCCTAATTGTTTTAATACACGAGGCGAGCTTTTTTGTATAGGCAACACTGAAGAAGAAACAAGACAACCTTACATTATGGTATAAATTTACATTTTCCGGCCAATTAACGTATATTTAGAGAGAGAGAGAGAGAGAGAGAGAGAGAGAGAGAGAGAGAGAGAGAGAGAGAGAGAGAGAGAGAGAGAGAGAGCATTTAAATTTCCAAACAGTATGTCAACCACTGATTAAATAGGCATCCAGGCAAAGAATGGCTGACTGCTGCTGAAGTCTCCCCGTGGTGTTGGATAATCGAGTTGTTAATTACGTCTGTTTACGCTTGATTAGTTATCGATTCAGCGAGCCAAGCAAAATATTACTCACTTTCTTTGATGTACAGTTCTCTTTCTCTCTTCATAATTTTCGTTACCTTTTATTGAGTATTAATTTCATATACTACTACTACTACTACTACTACTACTACTACTACTACTACTACTAATAATAATAATAATAATAATAATAATATCAATATGCCCTCATTAAAAAGAATTAAAAGTAATCCAGATGCTGCCTACGTTTTGATGTTTATTTTGCAGCATTTGCAATGATTGATTGTCAAAAACTGCTCTATGTTTTTCTCATTCAAATATTATTGATTATATGGCTGAACTAGAAATCGCTAAAGCAACTGCTTTCAGAATGTGAATGAAAACAAGTGACTCAATGGCTACCATTGCCTTAACTGCTGTGTTGTGCGCAACAGAAAAGCTGTTAGCAAGGATACAAAAATTTAACAAGTATAAAATGAACCACTCGGATTCTGTCATGTGAAACTGGTCACATAAGTCATTCAATTCGTTTGCCTTCACATCCTGAAAGCAAAAAAAAAAAAAAAAAAGAAAAAAAAAAGCTGATAAAAAGTGATATTTGACGTTTTCAGATTTCGTTTATTCTTTCGCACATGAACAGTTTTTTTTTTTTTTTTCTGGTCCAGGGTAACTTCTTGCTTGTGACACTTATCCACTAAGATTATGAGGATGAGATTGAAATACAGAAAATAGGAATAGAGGCGTATAATGATTATCCAAAAATTACCCCCTTAGGGAGAAAACTATTTTAAATCCTTGAAAAGGAGCCTCAAATCTTATTATAATATATGAGGAAAAAAGGGTTCTTCGAAAAGTTCTAATCAAAGGATTCTCTTACAAAGTTAAGATTAAGGACTTTTAACTTTCGAATATTTTCCCAGGAATTCTTTATTTAAGAAATAATGGCATAATTAAGTCGTAAAATCAGCGATGAAACTCAATCAGATTTTTATATTTAAAAATCATAAAAAGAAAACCACTCACCTTAAATTTGATTGGGATCTATAGGCCTAAACAAGCAACATAAATGAAAAAGATACACATCCCATAATTTTTTTTTTCAATAATTGTAAATCCCACCAAAGGAAAATAAAATCTACAACGATCTCCATAAAAACAACGATAAAAGAAGAAAATCTATAATAATCTCTTGCAAAGGAGGAAAAAAAGTCTATTCGAACTCCCATAGGTACTTTAAAAAGTTTACTTTGAGAGGAAACTTCTGAAATTAGATTCGCACGACGGCACATCTCCGCAGACCCTTCTCTATCTCCCTCTTTTTCTCTCACTTTCCTGGGTGTCTTTTGTTTATCTAACAAATGAGTATCCCTGTCTATCTCCCATTTCATTTTTCTGATTAACTGCGACTCATTCTCATTCTCTTGTCCGCTCTTCTCTTTTAATATTTCCTACTAACTGCGTCTCTCTCTCTCTCTCTCTCTCTCTCTCTCTCTCTCTCTCTCTCTCTCTCTCTCTCTAATTCTATTCATTTTACTAACACGTACATTTCTATCTCTCTTTTCTTAAAATGGCTTTCCTTGTTCGTAGTTACCCATCTAAACACTTCCAAAATACCTGCACTGACAACGTACACAATTATCAGTGTGCTTATTAATGTAAAATGATCAATTATAACATTCATTAATGTCTGTGTATATATATATATATTTATATATATATATATATATATATATATATATATATATATATATATATATATATATATGTATATACATACATACATATATGTATATATATAAATATATATATGTAAACGTATATATATATATATATATATATATATATGTATGCACACACGCACACACAGATATATATATATATATATATATATATATATATATATATATATATATATATATATATCTGTGTGTGTTTGTATATGTGTGTGAAATATATATTACTCTATTAAAATTGTATAATCATAATGCAATTACTTTAAAAAGTCATCCACGCCTCCCTCATCATAATAATACTCCCGTTGATCAATTTACTGAATTGACTAAAAGCCAATATATGATTAGATTGGATTAATTTGGACAATATGGCCATGTGCTGAGGGTAACTGGAGGGATAACGCTGGATACGCCTGTAGTTGCACTATAAAGTTAAAGCTAAGAAGTTGCATATTAGTATGTAAAACAGAAAGTATAAAGAGGAGATGAGTAGAAATGTAATAAGCGGGTGAAGCTAGGGGCCAAAAGAACGCTGCAATGACCCTTTGGTAATGCCTAAGTTACAGCGCTTCAGTTCAATTGACGACAATATCACCTTGCAGGGGCTATTGTAAGGGTTAGGGAAATCAACTGATAGCATAGCCCCTAGAATAACGATCACCAGGTTCGCCCTTTTTTCCAAATATAAAGGAAGAAGCACGAAAGATAAAAAGAAGTCCAAACTTGTCATAAAATCACTTTGGTCACCCCAAAATTACCTTCACCTCAACCACTATATCTATTCTAGCCCAAACCATACTTCAGATCAAAAGATTTCTCAAAAATTTTAAAATTTGTTTTTAATTTTTGGCCAATACGACCGAAAATAAAAAGTTTTCTTTTATCTTCATTCTTTTCTTTTTTTGTAAATGTGACTACTTACTTTATTTTCCCAGATAAAGAGTACAGATGTGATAAACGTCTTAAATCTGGAAGGACCTAACAGATAAATCAGCATGACTAACAAGATAATAGCTGAATTCTAAACGCTGAGTAATATATACACGAAGATTTAGCTTCATATAAATTGCCATATTTACACACTCACACACATGTATACATACATACATATATATATATATATATATATATATATATATATATATATATATATATATATATATATATATAGATATAGATATAGATAGATAGATAGATATATATATATATATACATATATGTATATATACATACATATATACTATTATATTATAGTCCTGTGGTCTGGAAACCTAAATATAACATATTATATATTACAGCTGGCAAGCTACACAGCGTCTCGATTTCCAAACTCACCTGTTTGTTTTTACATTAAATATGTTACACTTGAAAATATTAATACCCGAGCTCTGAGACGATTATATAACTCCCAGACAGCAATATATAAAAACACTGAATATCCAAAGGTCTCTTAAGTACACTCAAAACAAAACTGGGTATTTATTCTTTGGAATTATTTAAAACCACCTCTTGCTTCGATTCTTCAACAGGGGTACGAGCGAATACTGAAATAAACACTGGTGATTGAAATAATACACTCTTTACAAAATGAATATATTCTTTATAAATTACAATACTTTGAAAGAATTTACATAAAAAATATATCACTCGAACTATTAAATCTGAACAAATCTTAGATTGAGACAAAATTGTTACGCTCTAAAAATTATATAATCACTTGACTTGAAATATCAAATCTGAATAAAACCTTAGACTAAGACGAAAGTAATAATTTCACTCTAATGCTCAAACTCTTAAAGAACTTACTTTTCACGTATTTGCATAAATCTCGCTCGGCCAGTTACAAGGATTTACACAATGCCAACACTCACCACAATACAATAATTTTAGAATCACCTTTAACGTCTTTCATAACGTTTCACCACATTACACACGATATATGTCGCAATTAAACTTAATCACTTTGGAAAGGACACACTATAGGCACTACAGAGAGAGAGGGAATTTTCACTCTTTCCCATGAGGGGTGTTTCTCTTCTGCTGCTATGCAGCCCTGGGGCGCCTATATATGAACTTAGTTACTTCCAGAATATTCTAGGTCAGAGATCTGGAAGCTTAGGGGTTGGCCTAACGGCAGCAAAGTTATCAACAAGAAAAAAATTCAGGGGGACGAACCTTGATTTCAGGCAACTCTTGGACGCATGCCAATGCAACAGCGAGACGACTCTCTCTCAACTAGATCCGTCCACCATTGTCCTCGAAATTATGAAAAAAAATAAACCTAACTCTAGGTTTTTCAAGAACCTTCCAAAACATTTGGCAAATATGAGAATGGAGTATTTTCTCACAAACATGACGCATTACCTCATAAAAACAAGAAGGAAGATTACATAAGCACCCGTTCATAACTCGTATGGATCATATAACACTCTTAAACATATTACGTAAGACTTCGTAACAAAATACGTGAAATAAAAAGGTAATTCTTAAAAGAATAACGCATATACTGACTTGAATGAAAAATACAATGAAATTAACGACGAGTGTCTTGCGTAATTTACATACCAAATTTATATCTACATGAGAGGAACTCATCTTAAAAGCTGGCGATTCACCGCAAATACACAAATGAAATATAAATAAAATACATGAACAAACTATCTATGCTATGTTAGGCCAGCTACATAAGATTACAAACTTTATATATATATATATATATATATATATATATATATATATATATATATATATACAAAATACTAACACACAAAGTTTATGGAACTAACAGTCTGAATTCAAGTAAGGTGGCTGATATAAAAGTCAATTGTAAGACCACACAGGATACATAGAACATTTCTTAGCCTGCAACTCCTTTATATTTCCTATTAAAACCCTTTTTAATAACACAGTGGTTTATCAATTTCAAATATCAATAAAGTAGGAAGAAAGTTCTTGAATAACAATTACCAACAACTATTAAGAAGATGGTAAAGAAAACAACTTTGCGCAACCTTATTAGGTGAACATTATCGGTAGTAAAAAGGCAGTCCCGATAAAAACAGGGTCAATGTATTATGAATTAATGTTTCCTTCAACCATTAGATTTTCTTTAATAATTCAACAACAGAGTAATGCTTGCTATTAGTTAGGCAAAATTCTTTTGATAAAACTGATAATTAATAATATATACTTTATTTTTAAAAGAGTACAGTATTAGAAGTATTAAACGTTAATGTTAACAATCTCAAGATCTGGTTATTGCACAGAATAGCTTCAAATAATGTTAGAGTATTATAGAGAAATATATGCATAGCCCAGATCTCCTAAAGTATCAAATACTACTGAGGTAAGTCATATAATCTTAAGTGAAAAGTAAAAAACTAAGATTTAAAATATCTTTGTCGAAAGACATAAAAGGATGCTAGTTATTAGCAAACTCAGGTAGGAATATAAATGCGAAAAAATTATGTACAGCTCTTGTTTCTCTAGAGAGCCGATGCATCTAGTCGCGGTTATACATGTTACAGCCTTAAAACAATTTCTTCGTGGTTTTAAAAACACTCAAATACCGCTCAAACCAAGATCTAATCCTCAAAATATAACTACACATATGTTCTAAAAAGCAGGGCAGAGGAAAATGGTTGCCCTATTGGAATGTAAGACTTACGACAAGACAAGCAGATGACCATACAAGAAGTGTGTTGAAAAAGTACTCAATGGTAGTTTTGATTAAGAAATTAGTTTTGCTATACCTTCCAACAGCCCACTACTTTTCGTATGACACACACATAATATACATACTGTATATATATATATATATATATATATATATATATATATATATATATATATATATATCTATATATAAGACCATCTTAGACGCACAATGGATAATAGTGTGAGTGCATCTTCCCCATCTTCGTCTATTGGGCATCTATCATGTTATGAGGAGAACACTGCTAATCTCAAGACGTGGAATAAGTGTATATATATATATATATATATATATATATATATATATATATATATATATATATACACAAACACACAGACACACACATATATATTGATATGGATGTATATATATAAAATACATACACAGACACACATATATATATAAATATATATATATATATATATATATATATATATATATATATATATATATATATATATATATATATATACATGCATATATGGATGTATATATATGTGTGCGTGCGTGTGTGTCTGTATGTACCTAAAATTAAGGATGAAGCTATATTCACTCTGTTGACCATAATTATCGTTCAAGGCTTTGCACAGTTGAATCTTCTTTCATGATATTCGATATAACCATTATTCTGCCAAAGTTTGAGCTGAATTCTCTGTAATCCATGTAAACTTCGATAACGATACTTACACACCAATGCATACAAACATACACGACGCATACAAGCCAGCGCAGGCAGGTCAACAGATTAAGCCACATTAGGTCAATTAGCAAGGGAAACATTTAGTTGTGTGCATTGCTAACAGAGAGAGAGAGAGAGAGAGAGAGAGAGAGAGAGAGAGAGAGAGAGAGAGAGAGAGAGAGAGAGCATTTATCTCAGCTTAATCTAATTCCATACTGTGGTGGAAAAGAGAAAAGGATTCTTTGATCCTACCTTATATAATCTCCGGCATTTCTGTCCCTCCGAAGTACCTTCAAAGCAAACAAATTTGACCAAACATAAGCATCTGCTACCAAAGTGTCCTTGGACTAGATCGAGTTACTGAAGACGAGACAGACAGAATCCCATTTGGTGCCGGTAAATCCAATGGCATTGTAAAAACAAGAACGTAAGCCATCGAATAATAATCTATTGTAACGATTGCTACATTAGGCCTTTGTCTAATGTTACACGAGGGTATTAACAACAGGGGGCCAGTGACAAACAAGGATTTCGATGATTAAACCCAATAGGCCTCGAACACCGTAGGCCTAATACACTAAGGAATTAATTTGCATAACATACATCAATATGTAGATGGATTTACTTACATTTATGATAATGTCGAAAGTCAATTACTTAGAATGATATTAATGCCATGAATTTTGGATACTTATACCACAACACTTCAATGAGTACTAAAATATATCAAAAAGAGTATGAACATAAGGACAAAAGGAAATGAATGGAAGGAAGAAATGATAAATAGCCAAAATAATTTCATTTCTAATTTGAAGATATTGTATGGGGAAGAAATCTCATTCAAATAAGTATTATACATTTATAGGAAGTGTCTGGATTTTCCTTTAAATCTAGTTTTTGTGTATCATGTTTTATACTTATTATCATTATAAATACTATTATCATTATTATAAATAGCATCACTACTACTATCATTATTACTAATATTATTATTATTGCTATTATCATTATTATTATTACTACTATTATTATTATCATTACTATCATTATTATTATCATCATCATTATTATTATTATTATTATTATTATTATTATTATTACTATTATTATTATAAATATTTTAATTATTATGAATATTATTATTAATTATTAATTATTATTAACTATTAATATCAATTATTATTATTAATTATTATTATTATTATTATTATTATTATTATTATTATTACCAATTACGGAAATAATAGAGAGATCATAAGGGAAAAAAAATATAATAGCGTGTCAGATTTCTAAAAGGTAAAACATGAGAAAGTCAGTAACTCAAGTAAGCGCAGTGTACACACACACACACACACACACACACACACACACACACACACATATATATATATATATATATATATATATATATATATATATATATAAGTATATATACATATATATGTATAATATATGTATAATATATATTAATCTCTCCTAAATTATTCACAGAGTGACTAGAAGTTTTTAAGAATTTCGATTGCGAAAGTGTAGGAATTAAAATTTCATGGTGAATACACTAACAGCATAAGATTTGCAGATGACATAGTTCTATTTAGTGAATCATGGGAACTGCAAAAGATGGTAGATTTGAATAGAGAAAGCAGAAATTTAGGACTGAATACGAGTAAAATTAATATAAAGTTCAATGATCATGCAGCTACAACAAATAAGGGTTATGGGTGAACTTTTAGAGATTGTTAATAAATATACTTACTTATAGGACAGACAGTTAAACAAGTGTTTCCCCAAGGCATGGGACCGAAATTAAGAGAAGGATAAGAATGGGAGGGAGAGTTTTTGGTAAAGAAAATGAGATTATGAAAAGTGAAATGCCACTTTCTCTAAGAAGAAACGTATCTAATCAGGTGGTCCAAACAGCATTAACTTATGCATCACAAACTTTAATAACTACCATAAGATTGTTACAACTCAAAGAGATATGAAAAGAATAATGTTGTGATCTACAACCAGAGACATAAATAGAGACATGCATACGAGAGCAAACTAAAGTAGAGGATATTCTAACAACGTGTAAGAAAAAGAAATGGCATGGGCAGGACATATAATGAGAATGACAGATAATAGACATACAAGAATATAGAATGGGTCCTTCAAGATAGCAATGGTAAAACGATGGACTGATGAG
>NC_090725.1:123746209-123748709 GCF_036898095.1 Palaemon carinicauda | reverse complement strand
TAAATGCAATGAATATTGCTCGTAATAGAAACTTAAATTATACTGAAAGGTCGACTTCCAAACCAACGTAAACCTATGTACAGACTCAACAACAGTATCATAGCTTTTATTTAGATACATTTTCAATATTTTTCGAGCAATCAAAAAATGCAAAATAGCTAATAAAAAGGATAAGAACAATGATCCTATGAAATGAACGACCAACGGTGATTTGGATATAGAAACATTTGTTAGGAAATCATGTTTCAAATGACTGAAAATCAAATAAAATTCGATGAGGTTAACCGAGACTGTTGGTTATACTGAAACTTCATAACTGATGCCGATGGTGTCTTTAGAGAGCGTAGACCTACGAATCGATGATCTGCAGGATAGTGTTGCAGCGGCACCCTTTCCTTTCTAGATTTGTCTTCACAAAAGTCATGGTTACTGACCTTGAAAACAAGATACCACAGATATGCATTAGATACAACTATTTCTGTAGTCATACAATCTCCCTGTATATGAATGAAATCACTACTATCTTAAGAAAAGATTTGATATTTTTGGTGACTTGCTTATCTTCTTGCTTCTTTATTGATATTTGAATATTACTCTTCTTTTTGTTACTTCCTCTTTAGCTCAGGCTCTATATGCTGCTATGCCTGCTGAAGTTGGACTTCAGAAACCAATTAATGTATACTAATTAATGTAGGTAAGATTCTTACACACAAATGCGATTATGCAAATCCAGCAAATTGGGTAAGTGGTGGTGGAAACAACCATCGCACTTTGGAAGAGGATTCATGAGAAAGGAGTAAAAAAGACTCGGCACAAACATTAGTATACATTAGTCAGCAGTATGACAAGCGATAAATCCAAAGGAATTCTATGAAATATTTATGGTAGTGAAAAAGACTATACAATAGTATTGATTACAGTATCTAATAAAAAGTCGAATAAAATCTATGAAATATTTTTGTAAAGGTATTATAAAAAGAGTACATTGTGTGTGTGCATGTGTGTGTGTGGAGAGAGAGAGAGAGAGAGAGAGAGAGAGAGAGAGAGAGAGAGAGAGAGAGAATCAAGCTTACCTTGACAGGATAATAAAAGACTTATGTTAACCTTGACCTTACGATAAACAAAGAAACCAAAGCACGAAATCCCTTCAAAGAGAACTTCCCAAACATTGAGTTTAAAGAACTTGAGCTTGCAGGTGAAAACATAAGCAAACTTGAACAAAGAGATCATTCCCGGAACATCTACTTACATTTGAATTTACCAAAGGTCATCAGCACTGGGTGTGTTTCATTTAAAGGTCGCGCATGAGTGGCAGAGGCAAGGGACAGTGACAATGCCCTAGTAGGACAATGCCCTAGTCTCTAGGGCCTAGAGACTCAATATATACAGTATACATAATGATCAACGTTCAAGCCCTCTGTCCGCCCAAGCTAGGACCAGCGAGGGCCTGGCAATGACTGCTGATGACTCGGCAGATAGACCTATTGCCCCCCCCCCCAAAAAAAAAAGATGGTAAGACTACGGACACTACAAGAAACTATCGAGCTTGCACGGATCTCGAACCCCGGACCAGTAGATCGCCAGGTAGGGGCAAATACTGTTGTTGGATGACACTGCAATATGAAGCAAGGGCGTGCGAAAAAAAAAAAGAAATGTATGTTGCTTTGTTTCAGCAGGATATCTTGCAAAACATTCCCATAGGTGGATTAGGTATTAAATTGCTACAGAGGAGAGCAATAGGGGAGGGGAGGGGAGTTGATTTAAGATTAAAAACGAAGCAACAATAAAGATACCGGAAGATTTTACCATAAAGAAAACATATAACTACCACAAGAAATTAATAAATTTAAAAAAAAATCATGCTAATTGAAACGAAAACCCTTAGATAGACGAAAAAAAAATGTACTGATTATCATTCTAAGCAATTGGCAATGCATTACAAATAATACTGATAAATTAGGAAAAAAATATTAAAAAAATTAGTATTACAAAAAGATTAGTCGAATGATTGAACTTATAAAACTCGTTTCTATAAAAGTAAAATATTGCAAAACCTGAAAAAAATGAAATAAATAACAGATTGAAGAATACAAGTTTTGAGAAAAAATGTCTTTAATAAAAAATCTTGAAACGAAACAAATATAACCTTTCGAAACAACAGTATAGCGGAAATAATGCATAATTACGTAATAAATATTATAGTTTGAATAAGTATACACATATCATAAACCTCCGCAGTGAGCTAAGTTTGTAAAGGAGCTTTGCCTCATATTCTATGCACTTTATTAGAGGATAAATCACCATTTTCATTATAAGCAGAAACACAAAATACATGGATTAATATAAATATAAATACACAAACGTTAATTAAAATTAAAACTAATGGGAAAATCAGCTATGGAATAATGTTGAATATTATTTTGTTTATCCTCCTTGGATTTTGTAATGCATAGAACAGTTAGGGATGGCGGAAAAGGATTGGACTGGACTGATAACTGGA
>NC_090725.1:123728709-123741209 GCF_036898095.1 Palaemon carinicauda | reverse complement strand
AACGACGCGTGGATTCTGCCAATTAGCTTTTATCAACCAATTCTCTACTTCTAATCAGCATCCAGCCAACCCGTAAAAACAATGCTGTGACAGAATTCTTTTTTCAGTACAGGAAGAGCAAACTTCATTGAATGTAATCAAATAATACATTTCGATCTGAAATCAAAATATACATTTCGATCTGAAATCAAAATATACATTTATTTACAATAAAATAAAATTGACCACGTATTCCCAGTTGACACAGTTTCCTTCCAAATGTGTCAGAAACTTAAACATAAGACCGTTTTTCTTTAATACCGTGTGACTGTCCTTTGCATCATCCAGATTTTATTTCAGCATATCATACTGGCCGATAGCTACAGTAAATGCAGCCTACTGTTAATTGGTTATCCAAACAAGATTCACCTGCAGGCGTTATGAAATACTCACAAATTCTGCAATAACACACGGCTTTGTTTGACCAAAACGTTTTACGACTAATTGACCTCAAAACACATTTCGTTGCACCATCAATCACCTCGTTTCATAATCAATTACTAGATGTCACATCAAAATTAATATCACTTATTATCAAAGGTCAGCTAGAAATTGAAAAAAATCTATGTCACGAATAAAAACGCATGATCTTGTACCCTGTTATGCGCTCCAGCATGTAGGTCCAAACACGTGTCCGCTAAACAATCAGGATCCAGAATAAAAATCTTCAATATCAGAGCAAAGAAAAGTGTTGCTTCATTATGGCGAAGAAAGAAAGCGGTAAAAAAGGGAGCGTATTGTTGACAATAACAATGCAGTGCCCATGACAAAAACAAGCGACAGTGACTCATTCTATCCTCTCCTTACCCAGCACCCTACCCCCCACAAAAATACATACACACACGAAAGGGTGCTCTCTCTCTCTCTCTCTCTCTCTCTCTCTCTCTCTCTCTCTCTCTCTCTCTCTCTCTCTCTCTCTCTCTCTCTAGGAAACCAGAACTTTAGTCTAACACAATATTTATTTTTGAAGATTGTGTAGTAAAATACTTTTAGTTCGTGAGTCTAAATTCTACAAAGCATTAAAAAGTAAAACCAAAACATGAAAATTTCGTTAAGGAAAAAATATTAATCTAAAACAACTACCCTGCCACACGCAGCCTTAACATTAGCATCCATAAAAACAACAGCAACACACAGCTATTGCTATTATTCACCGCAACAATCAAAACCAGAAGCAGTAATAATGCAACTGCTATGGTTTTGCGTATAGTAAAACTGAAGGCAGACAAAACGACTGATTAATAACACATGGTATATCAAATGGATCGATGACCCTTGCGAGGGAACAGAACTGAAAGAATAACTTTCAATAAAAACTTCTACCACATAGCATTTGTAAATCTTCTCTTCCAGAACAAATAGTTATAAAGTGATTTTATATAAAAAGAAAACCTTCATTAGAATTATACCAAAAATAAATGCGTAGATTACCTCATAAATTTGTTTCATGCCGACTTTCATAACAGTCCAAATCTCTCCCAGATCTTTCAAACGTCTTTTGTTTAGAAAAGTAGTAGTATTAGTGGTAACTAGGCGCCAGCCATCCGTTGAGATACTACCGCTAGAGTTATTAAATCCTTTGACTGGCCAGATAGAACTACATTGGGTCCCTGTCTAGTTACGGCTCAATTTTTCTTTGTCTATACAAACACCAAATAGTCTGGCCTATTCTTTATCCATTCTTCACTTTTCTCATACACCAGACAACACTAAGATGACTGAAAAAATCTTTTTCACTTAAGGGGACTGAAAATAATCTTCTTCACTCGAAGGGGACTCAAAAAAGTTTCTTCACTTAAGGAGTTAATTTCTATTTGGTAAGGGTAAAAGAGACTTTTTAGCTATGGTAAGAAGCCCTTCTAAAAGAAGGACACTCCACATTCAAACCATTGTTCTTTAGTCTTGGTAGCCTCTGTGCCATGGGCTTTCATTGCCGTGAGTTTGAGTTCCCTTGCCTGAGGGTACAGTTAATCGCCCTATTCTATCTGTTTGCTTGTTTCCTTTTCTAACTGAACTATTTTTTTTTTCGTTGGAGCGCTTATAGGGCTTACAGTATAGCATCCTGCTTTTCTAAATAGGGTTGTAGCTTAGCTAGTAATAATAATAATAATAATAATAATAATAATAATAATAATAATAATAATAATAATAATAATAATAACAGTAGTAGTAGTAATTATGATAAGAATAAAATAATGATAATAATTATAATCATAATGATAACGATAAAACTATGAATGTAATATCCAATATTATTACTATAATGAAATTAATCATTAGTAATAGTAATAGATTTAATAATAATAATTAGTATAATAACGAATTAACCAAAATAACGATATTATTATTATTATTATTATTATTATTATTAAAGAAAAGATTACAAGGTGGTGAAACTAAATGGTACACGTAAAAACAACGCTATGAGAAAATTAAGTCATGTGCATCATACAATTCATGAAAATTTACGAACATTTCTCGAGACTATCATGCATTCAATAAGATCTTTTATAAAACTCTTGTGATCATTATAAAATGGAATATATCAATCAAAGTGCTGATAACGGAAGGCTGTATGGAAATATTGGAGATACGTTCTTTCAAAAAATCAATCAATCAACAAAGAACCGATTAAGTGAATTAAAGAAAAGAATATTTTAATATATTATCCGCAAATCCCTGCTAAAGAATAGCCCACAAGGATTTAGATACTGAGTATAAGCGTACGATGATGGATCTACTTTAATTCACTGTACTGTATAGCGAGATACACAATCGTTGAATATAAGATATCAAGACAATCGTTGAAACAACTAGGAAACTATTTCAGTGAAAGGTCAACTAAACTGTAAGTTACAGCATCTAAATAAGAGAGCTAAGTTACTACCCTTAATTATCATTACCTAAACGAGGCGGTTAAAAACTTATTGCCACTTCAATGATCATTACAGAAAGCATGAAGTGCCGAACCCCATGGTATCCCATCTCCACACATTGCTATTAAACTATTATTTTGCTTCACCTTTCCAAACCATATATTACTTTTTTATAACGTTAAAAAAGTCGTCGCCTAATTACTAAGACACTGCTGTAATTGGAAAATACTGCTAAATGCTAATGTAAACATAAGGCATTCCACTAATCAAAACTTAGACTCCTATTCTTACTTACCTTTTCGTTTACACTCGGCTCTCTTAACATTTCCCCCAGTAACCTACATCCAATAGATAACAATAATGGATAAGCTATATCAAATCATAATAAAACTGATTAGAATGCACTATAATTAATAAAAAATGTTAAACACATAACAATAATATATATATATATAGACATATATATACATATATATATATATATATATATATATATATATATATATATATATATATATATATATTATACACACACACACACACACACACACACATATATATATATATATATATATATATATATATATATATATATATAGCACATGTTTACTAAGATATATTTATTTGATTAATGTATACAAAAGCTAAGATTTCTTTGTGGCACATATTAGTTACTTCTATTGTAAGTTTCGTTACTGCCACTTTAGTCCAATTTTTTTTTTCTAAATTAAAACTTATAAGCCTATGTACGTGCCTTCCTCGCCAAATGAACACGTGCTAATACACAACCGTGTAAGCCCTTCTCAAACACTGAGGAGGGGGGAGGTGGAAAAGGAAATGTGGAGGTAGAAAAGATGTAAAAGGGGAGAAAGGGAGATGGAGGATAAAAGAATGTATGGCACAGGAGGAGGAGGAGGTCAACTAAGTCTTTTTACCCTAATATGTTGGGCCTCTACAGCATCCTATTACTACTAACTCCGCACCAGTCACAAAACACAAACGACCCCATTAATGTGAAACTGTTCGTAATTGGGCTCTTCTGCTCCTGGAAATTGACAATTAGTGACAAAGAGGGGCCACATTTTGGGGTTTTGTTTGATCTCAAGGGACTACGCGCTTTCTAGACAGGCGGCACCTGGGTATCAAGGTACTGTACAAGGATGTGCATGATTGCACGTCGTTATCCCATTTGCTCAAGGAAGGATCTCTCTCTGAATTTAGGCATAATGTGGAATCGGTTTTAATATCTTATACAGTTATTACCCTCACGATTACTGTAACCAATTTGTATTTATTGTTAAAACTCGTAATCACTCTAACGTAGACAAATGAATATATGTATATATGTTTATAAGGTAGAAGGTTGGCCAGGGCACCAGCCGCCCGTTGAGATACTACCGCTAGAGAGTTATGGGGTCCTTTGACTGGCCAGACAGTACTACATTGGATCTTTCTCTCTGGTTACGGTTCTTTCCCTTTGCCTACACAGACACCGAATAGTCTGGCCTATTCTTTACATATTCTCCTCTGTCCTCATACACCTGACAACACTGAGATTACCAAAAATTTCTTCTTCTCCCAAGGAGTTAACTACTGCACTGTAATTGTTCAGTGGCTACTTTCCTCTTGGTAAGGGTAGAAGAGACTCTTTAGCTATGGTAAGCAGCTCTTCTAGGAGAAGGACACTCCAAAATCAAACCATTGTTCTTTAGTCTTGGGTAGTGCCATAGCCTCTGTACCATGGTCTTCCACTATCTTGAGTTAGAGTTCTCTTGCTTGAGGGTACACTTGGGTACACTGTTCTATCTAGTTTCTATTCCTCTAGTTTTGTTAAAGTTTTTATAGTTTATATAGGAAATATTTATTTCAATGTTTTTACTGTTTTTAAAATATTTCCTTTTTTCTTTTTTCCTTTCCTCACTGGGCTATTTTCCCTGTTGGGGCCCCTGGGCTTATAGCATCCTGCTTTTCCAACTAGGGTTGTAGCTTAGCATTTAATAATAATATATATATATATATATATATATATATATATATATATCTATACATATATACAATATATATATATATATATATATATATATATATATACATATATATTTACATCTAGATCTATATAATTATATATATATATATATATATATATATATATATATATATATATATATATATATATATTTACATCTATATCTATATATATAAATATATATATATATATATATATATATCTATATATATATAAATATATATATATATATATATATATATATATAAATATATATATATATACATATATATAAATATATATATATATATATATATATATATATATATATATATTAGATATAAAAATACACTGTATAAAACAAACAACAAATGCAGCCTTTTCTAGTCCACTACAGGTCAAAAGCCTCAGACATGTCAATTCAAGTCTGGGATTTGGCCAGTTTTCTTCACCACGCTGGCCAGTGCGGATATGAGATTTCCTTCGATCGCTCACAGCAAACCAGCCTAGTATGGGATTCCTTGACTAATACAGCTCTGCTGATCTTGGCGATACGCAAACCCTTTCACCACGTTAAGGCATCCCCACTCACAAAGGAGTGTGTATATATATATATATATATATATATATATATATATATATAAATTCATATATATATCTATATACACACACACGTATATATACATTATATATATATATATATATATATATATATATATATATATATATATTCAACCAATGCATTACTATGTTTATGTCATTTAAGAATATTATCAAAATTCTGAACTAAATAAAAAAACCTTCTAGCTGCTTCCTCCGTTTTACCGTTTAGTTATTTGCATCCACTCTAACGTTTGTGCATTTTTACGCCAAGCTATTACTTTCTTGAATAGGGAGAGTCGAAAGCTCCTTTTCTACTTCAACTTCTGGTTGGGTAAGTTGTCTATCCCCTTTGCCCCCTTGGATTGAGAGCGGTTTACAGTCTCCTTTCTACTTTAACTGGTGCTTAGGCGGATATTGTATACCTCCATTCGGTTTTCAAAAAGAATTCTCATCTGACCATTACAGCTTGGGGTATCGAAAATAATTTTGTCTTAAAAACAGTCTTTATTTTTGGTAAATGTATATATATATATATATATATATATATATATATATATATATATATATATATATATATATATGTATATATATACATATATATATATATATGTATATATATACATATATATATATATATATATATATATATATATATATATATATATATATATATATATATATATATATATATATAATATTATATATATATATATATATATATATATATATATATATATTATATATAATATATGGCATTAATATTAATGTGGAATATTTGTCACTTAAGAATTGCAGATGACAGTTCTATTAGTGACTCATGGGATAAACAGCAAAATATGATATAAAATTTTGAATAGAATAAGCAGACATGTAGGGCTGAAAATAAATAAGGGTAAAACTAACATTTCCAATGAAAAGGCAGAGAGACAAAAAATCCATGTTAAGGACGAACACCAAGAGATTGTTAATGCCTATACGTACTTACGACAGTGTTTCCCCATGACATGAGATAAACATGGCTGGAGAACTTTTGGTGAACAAAATGAGATTATGAAAAGTAAAATGCCACTTTCTCTAAAAATGGCTATTCACTCACATGATTCTACCAGTATCTACTAATACATCACAAACTTGGAACCTTACTAAAACTTTGGAACATATGGCAGTTGCAACTCAAAGAGCTAGTGATAGAATAATCATAGGAATAATAATAAGAGAAAAATAAAAAGAGCAGCATGGATACAAGAGCAAGCTAAAGTATAGGATATTCTAACGTATGAAAACGAAATAGACATGAGCAGGACATGAAATGAGAACGACAGATAGTAGATGGACAAAGGGTCCCTAGATATTGTAAACGAAGCAAGGGATGGAAGAGAAGACTGACATGGCTTGCGTGTGGAAGGACATGTGTCAGGGCTTTGTCCTGCAGTGGACTAGCAACGGCTGATGATGATAATTACATGCGTACAGACAATATATATATATATATATATATATATATATCTTAATGACCGAAATTCTACTTTCTGTCAACTTCTCATCTTAATATCCCACATCAGATTAGTAAGTATCTTACAAATTTCCACTTTCTAATGCGTGTAAGTTGTTATAAAGAAAAGACCATAACACTGTCAATATATAACTAGTGTAGGCGACCGTGCAAAATGACGGCTAAATATTTCGATACCTGTATGCACACACACGCAACCCCCTCTCACCAGGCTATAACTACTCCCTCTCCGCCCAATGCAAGGGATGGGAAAAGCTGATTATAAATGTTTATATACACCCAGACATCTGCTCTTTATTACATAGGGAAGATGATATAAAATTTTATATGCATACGATTTCTTGCTTAACTGTATACAACTGAAACTAAATTTTATAATAAAAGTGGAATGTAGTTTTCTTGAAACAAAATGTAGGAAAAACGATAGGTGCTGAATTCACAAACGGCGAAATTAGCAAAAATAAAAAGATCAGTAAATGTGTGGTAGCAGTTCAGAAAAAATAGAAATTAATAACAAAAAGTAAAAATTTCAAAGGACAGGTTACGAAAAAAATATAAAAAACAAAGTTTAAAAAATTTAAAGGGAAAGGTTCAAAATATATCTAGCCAGGACAAGTCCTGGTACAAACCTCAAAAGAAACAAAGCCGAACGTAAACAAAAACTACAGTCCCAATGAGGAATTGTTCAAGTATACAAAAATTATAAGCCACTCTTCGTTATCACTGCCAAACATCGGAGCAATTCCAGTCTGAAACGGAAATAATTATCATGTGACGAGTGGAAGACGGGAACGATAATACAATAACTAGAAACTGAATAATCTCCAGGGAAGGAATCTACTTCACGTTTGAAGGTCACTCAACAATAGTGAACTAGAAAGGAAAAAAATAATTGAAGCATTGAATTTGAGTGAGGATAATAACTCATGTAAAGTAGTGTGAGGGGGTTGGGGGAAAGGGCAGATGTCAACTAACAGCATAAAGAAATTGGGTTTTTACTAAAGTGAGATAAGATCTGCATTATGAGACAATGTTCACTGCACGAACGGCTATAATGATTATACCAACACCATGGAGGACTCGGTTATTATGTCCTGATACGACTACAAGGCAAGTTAAAGTAACTGAATATTAACAAAAGACAATTTATCAATAAGTAAGACTTCGCCTCATTGTAATCATGAAGGTTTTAATATTGAGCTGATGTCAAAATATTTATAATTCACAATTGATATCCATCCTATACTTTGAAAACAAGAAAAGCAATTATGAATACACGAATAATAAATTCTTCAAGTTATCTGAACATAACGCATTAAAAGACTAACTTACTCATCATTTCAGTTTCATGCTTTATAAATACTGTACTTTGTCCTATCACAATATTGCGTCAATAACAAACAAACCATACCTATAATAATGTGTCGCTTTGATGCATATAGCCAGCCTTTCATAAATACATTCCACCCTTAGCCAGTGACTGTGACGTCAGGCATCTAATTTAAAATTAGTAACAATAAGAACCTTACAGTACATCAGTGTCCGTACTAAATGAAGTGGTGCTTGTACTATCGCACACCTAAATTAAGTTTCTGTAAACATTACATACTTGAACGTTTAATGTGATCTATTTTTAAGGTAAAATGATAAACTTTGGCGTGAGTTTAAGTATTATTACGCAACTAGACACGTTACTGTGACGAACATCGCACACATGAAATCAACTCGATACATAAATAATCAATCACCTTAATCCATTTCATAAGGTTGTCTCCGAAACAGGTCTGCTGCATAATTAAACACTTAATCGAATGTTTACCAGAGCAAGAAAGCCGCTTCAGGTATAAGGGCAAGAATCATTAATTCAAATAAACCTCCGTGTGTGTATCTGTAGGTTTAACACCCTTTCAGAAACATCACAAACCTAAATCTTAGAAACTTCACAAACCAGAACCAGCCACAGAAGCATCAAACATTAATGCCACTTTCGGTATCATCCAAAAATGTTTATTGTTGTCAGAATATTATATAATCCATAGTCTGAAACAAAAGAAGGGAATGAGACCCCGTCACGAGTGAGAAACAAGAAAATGAGAAAATACTTAAACATTATATAAACACTTACATACAAACGTACACAAGCTTTTAAATGGCCCCAGTTTGTGTTGACTAACTCAAACAGGGTGTGTTTGACCTGTGAACCAGAAGTGCAGATGTAGCACGACTCGCTCGACACGATTGGGAGCTCTTGAGATGTGTGGTTTACAGGCACGTGACTGTACAATAGAATGAAAATAGGACAAAAAAGGACAAAGAAACAGAAGCGACAAGTACACAGGGAAAAAATTAAAAGAAGGCATTATAAGTGAAAAAGCTCTGAAAAAGGATGGAAAGTTCTATTCGAGCCTATGGGTTTTTTATTTTAATTGCAATACCTCTTAATTTCAATTAATTTCCAAGTCAAAGGTACATAATAATAGAAAATGGATCTCAAAATTTTTACATCTGACTATGTTAGAAATAATTTATTGAGTTGAGAATTATGAATTATATGTCTTAAGAGCTTAAAACATTCATAGTGATATGAGTAGTAATGCTATTATTATTATTATTATTATTATTATTATTATTAATATTTTTATTATTATCATTATTATTATTATTATTATTATCATTATTATAAGTTTTGTTATATAATTGCTCAGGGTCATATACACATATATGATTATCAAGTACATAAAAGAAGGGTGATTGTTAATGAACTACTATGACCCAGGAAAATCTGATGAGATGTAATTTTATTAAGTTTCGGGGAAACTTAACTGCGAAGTACTAAATCTCGAAGAGTCCAGATGGCATAGAATCAAGCACGTGCACTAATAAGTGAAAGTTAGATTGGAATGACCTCATCTCAAAAGAGCCGTAATTCAAAGATTATGTAGTGGTGGCCGATGTGGTAACGTCCCTGACTGGTGAACGCCAGACTGGGATTCGAGTCCCGCTCAGGGTCGTTCTTTTCTTTGGTCGCTGCAACCTCACCATGCTTGCGAGCTAAGGTTTGGGGGAGCCTATAGGTCTATCTGCTGAGTCATCAGCAGCCATTGCCTGGCCCTCCTTGGCCCTAGCTTGGGTGGAGAGAAGGCTTTAGTGCTTATCACATGAATATATGGTCAGTCTCTAGGGCATTGTCATTATCCCTTACCTCTGCCATTCATGAGGGGCCTTTAAACCTTTATGCATGCCATAAGATTTTTTATCATTCTGACCATTCTTTGCATTCGTATCTTCCCAGACTGTACCATCCTGTACTTAGTATATACTAGGTATGCAGATAATACTAACAGCCTTGTCTTCTCCATCATAAGGATCAATACTATATAGTATTCTAGAAGTTTAATTCCAGCTGCGACCATATTGGGAATGATCTCACTAAATACTATATAGTATTCTAGAAGTTTAATTCCAGCTGCGACCATATTGGGAATGATCTCACTGAATCAGTGGAACCAAAGAAGTTCAAACTTGAAACGAATGTTTTTATATTGAACAGGCTGACACGAGTCTCTCTTCATAGCTAATATGACAGAACTATTTTAACGTTGTTACTGATCCTAAGATAAATTATATTCATTATTCGTTACTTCTCATATGGTTTATCCATTTCCTTATTTCCTTTCCTCACTGGGCTATTTCTTCCTGTTGAAACCCTTGCTTTCCTAACTACTAGAGTTGCAGTTTATCTAATAATAAAATAATAATAATAACAACTTGGGTTATATCCTATGAAATTTTGCAAACAAAGTTCTTTTATTACAAAAATCCTTACTAGGACTTTAGGTATGAGGTTTGGTGATGTAGTACCAAGGTCGGATATATGAAGGTTGGTTTGGGTTAGAGGAGGACACACCTTTCTGTAAGATCTGATATCCCTGTTTCTCTTCAACATCTCTGTTCTCATGCTTGATCTGTGCTGAACAGTTCTTAAGGAACTGAAGCAATAATATAATATAACTCTTTGAAGTGATGATATAACTCTTTGATTGTGCTTGAACTATTCTTAGGAACTGAAGTGTTAATAACTGTCTAAGCCTGGTGCAATTTTTTTTTTGTTTGAATTGCTTTATGGAAATGAAGTGTTTAGAATTGTATATAACCACTGTATAATCACTTTATAGTTGATCAGCCTAACTGCTCAGTAGCCTAAACTTTAACCTAACTTGCAGTTATGAAGTGTTACTCAGTCATTTGATAGAATCCAACTGTATAACTTGGACCTGTGATCTGAATGTAGCTGCACATGAACGTTTTTTGTATTTATTCAATATGCACTGTGTGATAAACTTGTAAGAATTGTATATTCCATTTTTTGTAATAAATTTATAATTTTTGTAAACTATCCATATTATCTATTTTTCTTATTCTTTCTTAATAACTATTACCACCTCGAGTCTAGTCACAATTACTCTTCAAACTAGTCAAATCGTAAACTTAAAACAACTCTAGGTTAGAGCTTTTCAGATAATTCATTACTGTGATTGATTTTCGGAATTTGTAAAACAAAACTCTAACAAATTTCATAAATCTATCGAATTCAAAACAGCTAAACAACTTTAAGGAAACTATACTCAATCCTCTGAAAAACCGTAACAAAATACACGACAAAGACTAATTAAAATAATTAAAACAAGAATGGCCCATTTGTAACATAAGTTTTTTTTTTTTTTTTTAATTCAGTAAATAGTTAGAAAAATATGCTAGGCGCTGAGGGAATCTAAAGCTAGAACAAAACCCATTAATAATAGAATTTGGTCATAACAAGGGGAACGGAAGACCAGTTCATAGCCTATTCCACCTGCATTAAGATATAAATCAAAGTCCATTAAATGCCATCCTTCCCTTCTTAAGTATTCAATACCAGGTAGTAAACCTTTCTTCATAATGGCATGAGGAGAGTGGCTATTGTCACGTGTCTCTTTTGTGATGTAATCAATCAGTATTTTCTCAACATTCCGGTTACCAACATTCTTTTCTTTTATTCTTTCGAATATCAAAATTTTAAAGTGATTTTCGTGAGATCAGAAAAATGTCTTTTGTAAATTTATTCACATACACAAACACGATACACACAAACACACACACACACACACACACACACACACACATATATATATATATATATATATATATATATATATATATATATATATATATATATATATTTATATATACGTATAAATATATATATGTATATATACATATATGTATACACACACACAAACATATATATATATATATATATATATATATATATATATATATATACATATATATACATATATATACATAGCCCTACATACATACATATATATATATATATATATATATATATATATATATATATATATATATATATATATATATATATATATAAGCCCTTTGCGTCAATGGGCGTAGGAGATGATTA
>NC_090725.1:123711209-123723709 GCF_036898095.1 Palaemon carinicauda | reverse complement strand
CCGAAGAGTAAAGACGTTTAATTTTCCACTTGACTCAAGATTGAAGAACTTTGGCTTTGCTCAAAATCTTGACCTCCGTTACAACTGGTACCCAACCAGTGGGCGGAAGACCTGGATCTTCCTTGTAAAATGAGAGTAATTTTTCTAGCACTTAGGCTATCACAGGAATCAAATGGTAACATAAAAACATATAAAACTGCCCATTGTGATAGCAATCCATTAAAAAACTGCAATAATACTGTCTCTACAAAGCCCTTCAAGCTGTGTGTGTAGTTAAACAATGAAAATAACATTAGCAAGTAAAAATCTTCATGCACTTGTCACTACCGTCACAATATGTTCGAAATATATTTAAAAGTGAAGCTTTTCCAACTAGAGTTGTAGCCTAGCAAGTAATAATATTAATATAAATAAATTTTATTATTATTATTATTATTATTATTATTATTACAAGCTAAGCTATAACCGTAGTAGGAAATGCAGGATGCTACAAGCTCAAGGGTTCCAACAAGAAAAATAGCCCACTGAGGAAAGGTAACAAGGAAATAAATAAACTACAAAAGAAGTAATGAACAATCAAAATAAAATATTTTAAGAACAGCAACAACATTCATTGGATCTTTCATTATATAAACTATAAAAAAACTTAAAAAACGAGAGGAAAAGAAGTAGCATGCCCTAGCGTACCCTCAAGCAAGAGAACTCTAATTCTCTCTAACCGAAGACAGTGGAAAATCATGGTACTCAGGCTATGGCACTACCCAAGACTTGAGAACAATGGTTTGATTTTGGAGTGTCCTTCTTCTAAAATAGTTGGTTACCATAACTAAAGCGTCTCTTCTACCCTTACCAATAGGAAAGTAGCAACTGGAAAATTACATTGCTGTAGTTAACCCCTTGAGCGAAGAAGAATAGTTTGATAATCTCAGGTGTATGAGGACAGAGGAGAAATGTAAAAAATAGCCCAGACTACTCAGTGTATGTGCAGGCAAAGAAAAAGTGACCCGTAACAAGAGAGAGGGATCCAATATAGTCCTGTCCTGTCAGTCAAGGGATCCAATAACTCTTCAGCTGTAGTGTCTCAACGAGTGGCTGGTGTCTTGGCCAACCTATTACCTACAAATAAATATGTAAACAAATAAATATACTATATATAAACGCTTACACAGAAACATACACACATACTGTATATATATTCATATATATACATATATATATGTATATCTATCTATCTATCTATATATATATATATATATATATATATATATATATGTGTGTGTGTGTGTGTGTGTGTGTGTGTATGTATGTGTACATTAATGTAGATGCGTGGGTGACACATATGTTATACCTTTTATTTAATTTTGGTTTTAATTTTACCGGCACGACCTACAACAGTCGTCTAACTGTTGTCGATATTGGGTTCTTAACAATGAGGAATCATTCCATCCCTCTCATTGCCCGATCATGAGGATCGAGCGATACCACTACACCACGAGAGAGAGAGAGAGAGAGAGAGAGAGAGAGAGAGAGAGAGAGAGAGAGAGAGAGAGAGAGAGAGTACATGACTCCTTGTGAAAATATGTTAAGAGAACAAATAATATCATCGTAATACCGAAAGCACTTACGCCTGTCACTTCAGTCATCATAAAACATACCGCTATAATACCCAAGTTAAAAGAGTGATAGCAATAGGTACATTCTATCTAGCCGCCAAAGACATACTGTACACCCTTTAACATTTTAAGTAGACTTACTTTGGAATGCGGTTAGATTATTTTTATATCTCTTCTTATAAAATCCCAATAATGAAGATAAAGATTTCGTTGACCAGAAATATATTCAATCAAAGACTAGCTGTACTGCAACTATTCTAATGGTTCTTATTTGGAACACTGTTTTCTGCTAGTCGATTCGAAGGCACCAAACGCGCTATCTCATATTACATAGGCGCCAGTCGAATACACAGACTTCCATTTCTCACTTGACTGACAATAAGTACCACGGCTCTTAAATCGCACGATATCGTGGTTACTGCCACTTTTCAGTTGGAGTAAAGAGGCGATAATACGCCACACAGATGACTAAACAAATCACGCTGTTACTGCTGCCTTTAACATTAGGTCAAAAAATGTGCAGCATGTCTAAAGTGTTCTTTATAGAACAAGCCTTGATTACTTTTGATTACATTTATGATTTTTTTTTCAAATACATTTTAGCCGAGCATTAAAGACAACGTCCTTCTAAGATTAAATAGCTCGTAAGTAATTCACGACCGCTTTCATGCCTTGCGCAGCCCTCAAGGTCGAGAGCTCTTAATGGCTAGTATCAATCTTTTGATATTTACTAGATATTCCACTCTATTATTTCAGCCAGACACGGAAGACAACGACTTTGCCACACTTTCTAGTATGGCGGTTGAGAGTTTCCTGTGCAATTACCCTCATTAACAAGGGCGACTCGCTTCTAAAATAACAAAGGAGAAATATCAGCCAACCAATATTGTATCATCCGCACCAGGATATCAGGTTATGACGCCGCGCACTGACAGAGGAATCCTCTATAATGACGAACATTCAACAGCAAATCAAATACACTCCGTGTCTGTAATACGACTCCAGGTTGGCGACATAATGATACGTTCTCATATCAAACATAAACATACGAACGATCACGGAGAAATAAACACACTACATGGCGACACTCTCGGTTCACACAAACATACAAATAAACAACTGACTGTAAGGCCTTGCATAAAAACATATACTCAAAGGATCTTCAAGGAAAAGTATCATAAACCAATAAGCTTCTCGATACCATATCTTCTCAAATAGGCTAGCATACAATAGAATTTGCGTTTAAGTAAATACGCCTCCGAACAATGGTTATCTAGTGTTAAAATAAGAGTCAATGCACAAAATTAACCTCGCCGATTAGCGAGTTATGACAATATTTATTCCATACTTTGAAAAACGTAATCTAAACATTTAATCTAGAAAAAAAATAATATAATACTTGTATATTCCGTAAGATGACGGTAAAATATTTGGATACACAAGTTCACGAACGTTCTCAATTAAACCGCAAGACTTAGATAGCACTTGCTATTTTCATTAATAAATATAATTAGTCTTTCCAGGTAGAGTGGGTGGTATAAGAGAAAGTTACTCTTCAGGATTTTGTTAGTTTTTTTTTTTTTTTTTTTTTTTTTTTTTTTTTAAGGTGTTAGTTTAGCACCCTATTCTGGCTTCTGGCATTCCTTGATGGGCACCTATCCAAGTATCGACACGAAACGACCATGATTAACTTTGCCATATAATATCTACATACATACATACATAAACATATGCATGCAAATCTTACACACACACACACACACACACACACACACACATATATATATATATATATATATACATATATATATTTATATTTATATATATACATATATATACATATATATACATATATACACACATATATATAAATATATATATAAATATATATATATATATATATATATATATATATATATATATATATATATATATATATATATACACACAATCAGTCTGATTGTAACCTACAGCGCCGTACTCGACTGACATTTTATTAAAGAAGTCTCAGGAGCCGCACACATCGTCGTGGGCCGTAGGTTGCCAATGCCTGGTGTACACAAAGGGAATGAAAGAAGAAGGATGAAAGACCTTACTCTACAAACAGCGAATAAATTGTAAAGCAATGAAGGTATAGACGTGGAAAAAAAAATATACTAAATATCTGGGAACTCGGGTTAAAAAACATTTTATCATATAGTTTTCTAAATCCTGTGGGAAACCAAGATACGGAATGCGGTAATTAGGGGTACCACATGAGTTAGAAAACTATCAGATAAGATCCAAGAAAGTAGATTGAGGGTATACTCATGTCATGAGAAGAGATGAACAGTATTTTGGGAGGAGAGTGATGGCAATGGAGGTACAGGGAACAAGGAGAGGGAGACCAAAGCGAAGGTGGATGGACTGTATCAAGGATGACCTTCGATCAAAGGGATTGATGAAGTGTGGAACAGAGGTAGATGGAGAAAGCTGACCAGAAACATCGACCCCACATAAAAGTGGGAAGAGATGTAGACAAAGAAAAAGAAGAAGACGAGAGAGAGCGAGTGTAGAAAGGTAAGGCAAGATAGTAAGGAATCAAATTGTTGAGTGTGGCGGAAGGAGAGAAAGGGAGTAAGAAAACCTAGAGACCAGAGAGCGAAGGATCCTCAGACCACAAGGACATAATGTACATAAAGTGTATGTAATTACACGAAATATGGAAAGACGCTAACGCAAAGCCCACCTCTGTGAACCCCGAAACCAGTCCAGCAGAGGCAACATTTATTACTCAAGTTACCAAAGCCATGAATTTTTCTTCACTAATTTCTTAAACGAAGACATATATAGGCATGCAGAGCATGACCAACACATCGATCTTTCAGTTAAAAATAATGAACTTCTTTACACACATTCTCTATCATACTTAAGGAAGGATGGCAACGCATTTAAACTCCTTGCACCAGGCGTGACGTCTTCACTTACCCATAATCACAACCAAGAAAGAAAGAAAGGAAAAAATATGAAGCAGAGTGGAGTCTTTGGTAGGTTTCCAGTAGAGGTGAAGAGCTGAGGAATAGGAGATGAAGTTTCATGATTAAACAAATAATTGCTGTACTGATAACATCAAAGTAATGACCTTTAGTTAGCAATGTTAGTAAATATCAAATATGCCTCATCGCATAGTTATACGAGTCCTGTCACCGTCATATCAAATACTATGGAAGGCCTAAGTTTCGTGATAGTCAGATATCAAGGTAACATTCACTCACGAATAATCACCTATTTTTCACAGATATACATGTGGACAGTGTGCTATCTCTCACGCAATTTGTCTTTATTTCCCCATATCATTAATGGATGAGGTAACTGTTCCCTAGGGATTCTGCTTTTGCATAATACATGTGCAATGTAATTGCGAGTAATATGGCGTGAAACACGAATATCCCCATTTTTACATATGCAAATATTTCAACAGCTTACCCTGTGTGTTGATGTTATTGCCGTTATAGAATTGTCCGCTATCACTGAATAACAAAAACCGTTTTGTTGTAATGGATATTTGCTGAATAATATGAAGGTCTGAATTATCAGCGTATAAATGTTAAACAATCTTTAATATTCTAATAATTATAACCGATATCTCTCGTTCTAATACATGATTCATTAGTAAATAGTATAATAATTCCCGACAATTTTGAGGAAAGTCAGTCAAAATTATATAAAATTACTGATAAGTGCAAACACATACTAGCAATAGGAATAATTCGTTACCATCACTTTAAAGCTTTAACATTATTAAAATAATGGTGATGGTTATAATCATAAAAACGTAAACTAATTTTGACACAAGCATAATTGGCAATGCTTTTAATTAAAGAAAATAAATAACAAAAAACAAAAGAAAGTAGGCTAATCATTAATAAAAAAAGTTCTGAACTATTTTTAATCATATACAGTATATACTAAGGTAACTGCGGGTTTTTATTATCTAATTTTCTTCACTCAGATACAATTTGCCCTTGCTCTGATTAATAAGGAATTGAGTGACCGAGTATAAATGAAATATATTTATCAGAAATAAAAACAGAATGACGAACCTTAAATGAATTGGTACAACAATGGAACGCTACTTTCTTCCCAAACATCCAAAATATAGAAAAACATATTCTTCCCAAACAACTAAAATGAAAATAAATCAAAAGAAAAATAAACTAACATATCATTTACGCCAAGCGTTTACGGTGTTTAATTAGCCATGTGTCTGGGTGTTTGTATGTGACAAGAGAATCCCTTTTCATTTATATAGATTACCTAAGCCACGTCCTTCATGGCACCGACTGAAAATAATGATTTCAGAGCATACTTTCCACCCCCACCAATATTCCCATACATACATGTCTTTTCTTCTTCTTCTTCTTCTTCTTCTTCTTCTTCTTCTTCTTCTCTCTCTCTCTCTCTCTTTTTTTTTTTTTTTTTTTTTTTTTACAAAAACATCAGAAAATAGGGGAAATGGTATCTGTCACACTGCGCAACTCACGTCGAAGTGCGTTTTAGACTTCCGTCAAATCATCAGAAAAAGTATGGGATGATATGTGTCATACCTTTTTTACAACAAACCTCGAAAGGGTATTTATTAAAACCTCGTCAAGATATCTTAGAGAGAGATTATTTAATAAATTTATTACGCCCAAAGACGTCAAACAAAGTTACATATTGGCAATTACATACAGTACATCAGAAATCAACATAAAAAGAAAAATTACAGCATTGAATCATCAGTGTATCAGTTACAATAATAACATATATGAGTTTGTATTCCATTATCACAACAACTGCAACAGACAGTTTAGCAGCCACCAAAGTGTGGATGACGAGTCAAAATTACGTCTAGGTGGTCATCTTTGAGTAACTATTGACAGGTTTGAAATAAATTTTTGTCCTTGAGGTAACAGATTCCTGACAGTAGGGCAATGAAGGCAATAGTGTTTAAGGTTATTGGCATTAGCAAGGTTACGCAGTTTACATGAGGTGTAGTGTGGTATATCTAGTGTCTGTCCAGCCTGCCACACAGGACGAGAGAGAGAGAGAGAGAGAGAGAGAGAGAGAGAGAGAGAGAGAGAGAGAGAGAGACAGAGAGAGAGAGACAGAGAAGAATAAAAATTGGATTTAATTTTCTATTGCAAAGAAAAAAGCCTACTCAATACGAGTCAAATAATTGCTTGAGATAGTAGCAAGTGTATACTGGAAATATCACACATCAATAATTAGGCATCTCACACATTACTAAAATTATGGAATTTTCTCGTATAAGTAAAACATTCTTGGTAACTTCAAATTGAAGATAAGCTATTAGCAATAAAAAAGTCAACAAAAAAAAAAATAACATTTAATTTGAAGTAGTGAACTAAACAAACAAAGATAATAATGCAGAGGCCTTCATACTCCAGAGAACTTGAGCAAAAATATGACCAAAAATAAATGAAAAGTATCTTCACACATTAACATAATTAAATCTAATGATGTTCATGCGGCTTTCTTAGATAAGACGTAAAAATGAACACACAAAACACGAAAATACAACATGCTCCGTTTTCCTCATAACATAATGACAACAATACAAGCATCCCAAAGACTAACGTAGACACGAAGATGCACAGAGATTAATAAATCAGCCACACAAAAGAAAGCAAGAAAGGTCACATCCATAAAGGTCTCATATTGTCTTCTTTTACCTAACGTGTGCGTGCGGTGGCAACACCATTATCTAGGGATACTTTCCACTAGCATTTGAATAAACTTTTTTTTGTATATATATATATATATGTATATGTATATATATTTATATATATATAAATGTATATACATATATATAAATGTATATATATATATATACACAGTATATATTTATATATATATATATATATATATATATACATATGTATACATATATATATATATATATATATATATATATATATATATATATATATATATATATATATATGTATATATATATATATATATATATATATATATATATATATATATATATATATATATATATATAATTCTCTTTCTAAATCACGTACATGCAGGTATGTATACTTACATACTTGATATATACAGTGTATGTATATATATATATATATATATATATATATATATATATATATATATATATATATATATATATATATATATACATACATATATACATATATATATATATAAATATATATATATATATAAATACACACACACACACACATATATATATATATATATATATATATATATATATATATATATATATATATATATATATATAAATACACAGACACACACACATATATATATATATATATATATATATATATATATTTATTTATTTATTTATCTATATATCAATGGTGGCTCGTGGTGCTTTGCATAGTTATGTATGGACATAACTTGAAATAATAGGTTAAGTATGAATAGGCCCACACTTATGGTTTTGCATAAAATCAAGAGAAGGACAAATCTTATGCTTGAGAAAATTACTATGAATAAAATAATGCCACGTTTGGCAAGTAGTTTACGTTTACTAATTTCACATCTATAAATGCAATATGCAGTTTTTACCTCAAACATATCTAAAAAAAAAAACTAACACAATGTTACGAAAATAGTCTTGATTTTCGATTTCGTTCTTCACTGCTTTGGGAAGTTTCCAGGAAACATATCCTTGTTGGATCTAGAGCTATATCACAGGACTCAACGAACAATCAAAAGATCAGTACATGAAATACATCCAGTCATATAACGGAGATTCCTTTGCTAAAAGCACTAAGGAACTTGCAGAGGCACTTCTGGCCTCAATCAGCAACGAAATATAAGGATGCTAGCATGAAGTTATAACTACCAAAGACTTGACCCATAAAAGCAAAAAAACTCTTGGCAACCATCGATAAACTAAAGCCGGAATAGCAGCCCAGCCATAATTAGCTGACTTAACCACCAACCAGGTAGCGCACAACTGCTGCTGAACGGCAAGCCTCACAATAAAGAACGGGGTTACCTAAAGAAAATGAGACAAGACATGGGCCGTTTCAAGCAACACAGTGATGACAATTTCAAACACTCCACCTTGGAAGAATTAAATGCTGCCATGAAACATCTCAAATTTGGCAAGGTGGGCGACCTAGATGGCATAAAAACAGAAAATGTTCTCACATTTCGGTGACAAAACAAAAGCATGGCTTCTGCCGCTATTCAATTCCTGTGCAATAACCTACCAAATAAAAAAAAAATTGGAGAAATGAGAGCAATGGCCTTGCTGAAACCAGGGAAAGACCCATCATCCCCTAATAGCTGTAGACCAATATCCTTACTGTGTATTCTACACAAATTATATAAAAGAATGATCAAGCCAGTACCAACCAACTGTTGACAGACCAAGCAGGCTTTAGACCAGGTCAATCCTGGTACAGCTGGGTATTAAACCTGAAGCAGTACGTCGAGGATGGGTTTGAGAAGAAGCAAATCACTGGTAGTCTTTGGCAGCCTTGCTGCGTCATATGACAAGGTAAACTACAGAGCACTCCTTCTGAAGGTGTCCCAAACTATACGAAATATCAGCATAGTCCACATCATTGAATCATTGCTATCCAATTGGCAATTTTTTGAGAGTATGGATGGTAGGAAAAACAGATGGAGGATACAGAAAAGCGGCCTTCCAAAATTGTCATTGCTGGCGCCGGTGATATTTAACATCTATACAAATGACCAGTTACAGTACAAGAATATCAGCAGGTATATATATATATATGCTGACGACCTGTGCACTGCACATAATCAGACTCCTTCACCACCACAGATGAAAGACCGTCAAGCACCCTGACTACCCTCTCCACCTATTACAAAATGTGTGGCACCTCAATGCCGATCCCAGCTAAACTCAGGTGTGTGCCTTTTAACAGAACAATCCCCAGGAACAAAGAGAACTAAAGATCAAATGGGGTGATAAAGAACTGGAAAATTGCATCGGCCAAAGTCTACTTTCCGTGTCATACTTAACAGAACGCTCTCCTATAGAGAGCACAAATAAAACCAATAATAAAGTAGCATCTAAGAACTACCTCCTCTACACCAATAAATGCAGATATAAGGGTAGCCCACCATCTATGTTCTTGGGTTGCACTAGAAAAGGTTTCTTTTATGGCCAAATTCTATAATTTCCTTAATTGAAAATTGAATCATAGCGCTATCTGGCATTATTATTTCGAGAAATTACCCTTGATTTCAGTAGTGATTCCTGCGATTATAGTTCTGTTGCCTTTGCGTTATATAGACCTCTTTTGTAAAAGTAAAAAAAAAAAAAAAAAAGTTTCTCAGACCGTTCATTCTAAAAGTTATTAGAGATGCAATATTCTAAAAATTCCTACTTCGCACTTATTTTTCAATAGATAATATTCTCGTATATAGTTAGATATGTAAGCCCACATACATACATATCTACACATATACTGTACACGCACGCAGACACACGCACATAAACAATATATATATATATATATATATATATATATATATATATATATATATATATATATATATATATATATATACACAGTATATATATATACTGTATATTTATATATATATATATATATATATATATATATATATATATATATATACATACTGTATATATATATACATATATATAAATATATATATATATATATATATATATATATATATATATCTATATATATATATATATATATATATATATATATATATATATATTACATACAGTACCTGTTGATATACTACCGCTAGAGAGTTATGGGGTCCTTTGACTGGCCAGACATTACTACATTGAATCCTTCTCTCTGGTCACGATTCACTTTCCCTTTGCCTACACATTCACCAAATAGTCTGGCCTATTCTTTACAGATTCTCCTCTGTCCTCATACACTTGACAACACTTAAATTTCCAAACATTTCCTCTTTACCCAAGGGGTTAAATACTGCACTGTAATTGTTCAGTGGCTACTTTCCTCTTGCTATGGGTAGAAGAGACTCTTTATCTATGGTAGGCAACTCTTTTAGGAGAAGTACACTCCAAAATCTAAACAATTGTTCTCTATCCTTGGGTAATGCCATAGCTTCTGTACCATGGTCTTCCGCTGTATTGGGTTAGAGTTCTCTTGCATCTCCCCTCGCACTGACAGCAACTTGTTTTAACATGTCTGAACACTCCATGGTTAACTGTTAACAGAACGGGTTGCTGATTTGACAAGAAATAGCATGTCTGTATTTTGTGACCTTACCGGGACCTAGTGTGTACATATATTAGATGTGTCGTAATAAAGTTACTCAGTTGCTTTCAAATCGTATTTGAGTCACAACTTACTCTTGCCCCATCACATTGGTGACCTGGAAGTCGACTCGCTCCTCCCATCTCCCGCCCCCTCACTGTTACTATGGCAGACTCCACAGAAGTTGGTGCCACCCCATTGAAAGTTTCGTCGTTCGCCAGCGGAGAGGCGTTTGCTTGGTTTCAGCGAGCAGAAGTCCAGTTCCGCATCAAGGGCGTGACTCACTCAACCACCAAAGAAGAATATGTTCTCGCGGTGATACCCGAGGACACCTTCCCGGATATCTCCAACTGGATTTGTGAACAAGGAGACACCCCAATAGTGTATGACGCCCTCAAAACTCCTGTTTTGGCCTTCGTAATGCTGGAGCCACTTTTCAACGTCTCATGGATGGCATTTTAGGGGACCTCCCCTTCTGTGTATGTTACGTGGACGACATACTTGTGTTCTCTTCCTTAAAAGAGGAACACCTCCATCACCGGCTCATCGTGCTCGACTGCCTGCAACAAAATGGCCTTGTAGTCCGGTACAATAAGTATACCTTTGGCGCCAACGAAGTGTAGTTCTTAGGGCACCTCATCACTCCTGAAGAAGTTCATCCCCTCCCTGAGAAGGTAGCCACTGTTCAGAACTTCGCCAAGCCCTCGACCATCAAAGCACTACAGGAATTCTTGGGCATGATCGACAATTATCACCGTTTTCTGCCAAACATTGCCGCCCCTCTTGTTCCCCTTTACGCCTCCCTCAAGGGCACGCCAAAAGACCTGAAGAGGGGCCCCCTTCAAGAAGCGGCCTTCTGCAATGCAAAGAATGCCCTATCAACTGCTACTGCTCTCAATTTTCCCGTTCCATATGCCCCTCTCCTTCTCTCCACCAATGCCAGCGACGTCGCTATTGGTGCAGTACTCGAGCAGGTGGTCAAAGGCTCACCACGCCCATTGGCCTCTTTCAGCACAAAACTGTCCAAGGCGGAATCAGGTTATTCTGCCTTCGATCGCGAATTGCTGGCGGTGCACTTGGCTGTCCTTCATTTTCGCAATTTCTTAGAAGGTACACCCTTCGTCATTCGCTCAGACTACATGCCTCTGGTGCACGCCTTCTCTTGACAGTCTGACGCCTGGTGCCCCGTCAACGCCGACATCTCTCCGCCGTGGCTGAATACAATTGTACCCTTCAACACGTTCCTGGAAAAATGAATCCAGTTGCCAATTCCCTGTCAAGAAACACATTGGCTGCCATTCAACTGGGATTGGATTACAATGCCTTGGCTGAAGCCCAACGACAGGATGCAGTGTATGTAGGACATCCTGCACATCCCTCTGTTGGGAAGAAGTCCCCCTAGACGACTCCAACACCAGCTTCCTCTGTGACGTCAGTACTGGTAGACCGCGACCGTGGATTCCTGCTCCAATGCTCCGACAGGTGTTTGATTTCATTCACGGCCTTTCCTATCCCTGCGCCGTTCTACTGCACAGCTGCTGAAGATGAAGTACATTTGGCACGGCATTACTAAGGATGATAAAGATTGGGTCCGCGA
>NC_090725.1:123703709-123706209 GCF_036898095.1 Palaemon carinicauda | reverse complement strand
GACGCGTAGCAAGGACACACAAGATCAGACGAACGATCTCGCTTCGAAGCATTTTGATAATGTGGCCCTAGATGAGACCAATACTAATGTAATATCAGATTTGCCACCCCCCTCCCCTCTCTCTCTCTCTCTCTCTCTCTCTCTCTCTCTCTCTCTCTCTCTCTCTCTCTCTCTCTCTGTTTTCCAATCGTCATTAACAATGACCTCCATTTGTGCTGCTGGCGGGGCCTGCCAAACCTGCCAAATGGGCCAAGCACTACATCTATTCCTGTCTCATATTTTATGTGGCGATCCAACAGACTTTATATCAGTTTAATCATGTCTCTCTGTTTGCCAAATTGTTAACGCAAGCACCTTATTTTTCCGATTCGAATGAAAACGTATGAAACTTTATGTTTGATAAAAGCAAAAAGACATTAATTTTTATAAGTTGTACATATCTAGTAAAATAATAAATAATATTAGAAAATTCGGGGTAGGTTTAACTCATAAACAGTATTTTCCATAGGTTATTGATTGAGATTGACTATTTTTTTTTCTAAGTCAAAATGCCTACTGAACTCAACTTGAACACCTATAATTCAACAGTGAGATATGCAGGATAATTTTATGCAGGATAATTTTAAAATAGATGAAAATCGTAATTTGTGTTAAGCACCTGAACCAATAAATAAATGTAAAAGGTTTATGAATAAAATTACTTAGACCAAATGATTTCCGTTTTATCAGGTTGAGAAGAAGGCATCCGATTTAAATGTTTGTGTAAGTTACGAAATGGGAAACAATATGAATAACTGAAGTAATCCCTGATGAAAAAAAAAAAAAAAAAAAAAAACAATGGCATCTGGGAAGAAAGTGAAGTAAAAATTCCAAAGAACGCAGCATAGAACTTTTCAAAGAGATAAATTATGGGAATAAGGGCAAGGAAACAGGATGAAAATTATAGTCTAGTGTCAAGAGATAAGAATCAGTCACTTCAAAGTCTGGGGATTGTTTTTCTTCGAGATAAACATGGGAAAACATGGTCAGGTTAGCGTAACGTAAACATTAGGCAATCATAATTGCATTCTGCTCGAGCGAGGATTCATCAACTAAATGTGTTTTTGGAATCCAATTATCTTTTATCAGGCCGTATCATTATACATCCTTTACATACGGTGCCCTACAATACTGTAACTGGATATAACCGATGAATAGCCTCCAGTTTTAGTCATAGATATAAGTGTAGATTTTAATCAATAATAAAAATATCAAAATTAAAATCTCTATATTATAATGAAAAAGGGCCATTATCATCCACCTAAATACATACGTTAAACGGTAGTAAACCTTTCCAGATGTTATGGTTATTGCTAGAGCCTGGCGTTCGACCCCTGATTCCATCTACTTTAAACGTGTGACGGTTAATTGAAAGGAAAAGGATATCCATGACAGGAGTCATGTTTATTGAAAGGGATTTTCATTTGGTCCTTCATAAAGCAGAACTCGCAAATAGATTCTGCTTATTAGTCAGGACTGGTCTTCTGGAGATAAGTTAGGATTAGCATTAGACCAAAACTATTTCTTGCTCAGAGAACAAACCGTACCGAATTGCATTAGCTAACATATGCTGCATGAGTCACGAACCTCAATCTAATATATATCCACTTCAGACAGATTAGGTGGAGTGCATTTCCTCAGTTGAGGCAAGGAAAAATTAAGGTAAACTGCAATTCGACTTTAGTAGCTCATCTGTTATGAGGATGTCATACATATTCACGTTTAAGCCTTGTCAGATCAAATTTGTTTCTAAAATCCAGAAAGCATGTTAATAGAACATGAATGATAACTAAGACAAAGCAATCTCCAAAGTTTCTCTGTCCCCCCCCCACCCCGAAAAAATAAAAAAGTAAAATGATATCTTAATCAGAATAAAATCGTGCGACATATCTAATATGTTCATATGAAGGGTCACTGTTGAAACAGTTCGAGTAACATATTTCAGTTATCTGGAAATGAATTTCGAAGTATTTTCCTCGAATGATATTTTCATTCACTTTTATTCTCCTGAAATGAAATAAACTGAAATTCTAATCTTCATTTTCTCTCTTACACATACGCGGAAATGTATTTATTCTGATTTTATATACATATATATATACAGTATATAAATTATATATATATATATATATATATATATATATATATATATATATATATATATATATATTGGAATAAAAAGAAATAAGAATGTGGAAAAATATTGACTTCGACATGGATAAAATCTAATTTAGATAAATCACAGATTAATTTGGTAATATGGTTAAATGATTTCTAATACCTTCTAAAATCTTTTATATAAATACCAGTCCTTTAATAATATCAGATAGATTTGAATGACTATACTATTTAAATCTGTGTGTGCGAGAGAGAGAGAGAGAGAGAGAGAGAGAGAGAGAGAGAGAGAGAGAGAGAGAGAGAGAGAGAGAGAACAATCGTTATTGGAAGAGGGTTTACACCT
>NC_090725.1:123691209-123701209 GCF_036898095.1 Palaemon carinicauda | reverse complement strand
AAGTGATAATACTAATACCAATAATAATACTTATAACAATTGGTAATACTAATATCAATTGGTAATGATAATATTTCAAACAGCAGTTAAACTTGCTAAATTGAGAGCAAAAGCAGAAACAATAATAATTTGAGCAAATAAAGCTAGTCACATAAAAAAAAAAATATTCGAGCACATCTTTAGCCATCAGATGTGGTTAGTTGTCGGGACACAAATAAAATTTTACAGGTTAGTAAATTCGACATAATAACTTTACTTGGTTATTAACCCAGGATGCAAACACATTATTATTATTATTATTATTATTATTATTATTATTATTATTATTATTATTATTATTATTATTATTATTATTATTACTATTATTATTAATATTATTATTATTATTATTAAGCTATAGCCCTAGTTGGAAAAGCAGGATGCCATAAGCCCAGTGAGGAAAAAACAAAGAAAAATGAAGTATTTCAAGAACATTAACAATATTAAAATAGATATTTCCTATATCTTCTATTAAATCAAGAAGAAAAGTTTGTACATCCCTCTCTTGATGAAACTAATGAAACGTCTCTTTGGCTCATCCCTAAAAGTATGAGAAAAACAAATTGGTAGAAATCGGAACTGACACAGTAAGACAGTTTGTAGACAAACAAAAAGACAGACAGACATGAGTCAACACACAACTTTCTTAAAACTTTGTTGGCTGAAGGCAGAAAAAAATGTCACTAAGAAGCTCTTCAAGGTAAGCGATGACAGTACCGTAAACATACATAACTCGGAAAACTGAAAAACACCTTGCCCAGTCTTGAGTACCAGTGAGATAAAACTTATATGAAGCTATTTTCACACTCGAGTGAAAGAAAATGAAGCATGTGGGGGAGAAGGTTGAGAGAGAGAGAGAAAGGCGTCTTCCCTAAAACGAGCATCTTTTCTAAATGTGTGAGAGAGAGAGAGAGAGAGAGAGAGAGAGAGAGAGAGAGAGAGAGAGAGAGAGAGAGAGAGAGAGAGAGAGAGAAATGGATATGACAGCGGAATATGAGTGTGGAATGCAGTGCAGTGCGTTAAGATCATATATTCACAATTTATTTTTGTAATGTTTTAACGTTGGTTCGCATTCTTACTTTAGTTTACATAAGGTAAATTTTTTTTCAATGTATCAGTCTTCTAAAAGATGTATGAAACATATATAAGACGAAACTGGTCAAGATTTTCAGTGGAGTTTAGCATTTGAACTTTACTTGTTCCAGTGAGTTTTAGACACACAAACACGCACAAATACACACACACACACACACAAACACACACACACACACACACACACACATATATATATATATATATATATATATATATATATATATATATATATGTGTGTGTGTATGTATATTTAATCACATACATACATATATTGATAGATAGATAAATAGATAGGCATTAAATATTTGGAAATAAGATGTACATAGAAGACTTCGTGGAGAGCATTGCAAATATATAACATTGAAATATTATGAAGTAAATCGCTCCTTAACATTGAGAATAATAAGTCAATTGTTGCAAGTGCCATTCCTAAATGACGTGAAATAAAATTCCAGTCAGAGTACATAACAGTTTACAATTCCCTTTATGTGTTAATACGATAGTTTTGGGGGGTATTTGTGGATTAATATTTACTTATTAGCCTGTAAGTATGTATGTATGTATGTATGTATGAATATATTTAGATGTTTGGGTTGAGGCGATATCCTTGTTGGTAGTTTTGTATTCCCTGATGTAAATGATTATTGGAAGAGACTTGTGGAAATGTCTTGGTAGTCTATATTGCTGGACAAATGTAATTAACAAGGATGGAATCATACTTTTACTTGAGAAAACAAAAATGACGAGGAAAAGAACTTGCAAGATTTAGTAGTACAGATTAGATGGAAGAGCGTTGATCAATATTGTGGTGAGAATACAGGCGGCTATATCAGTGATTTCAAATGTTTTCTATTTTGAGATACCCTTATCAAAGTCGTTTAGATGTTTACAACAACCTTAATATGAAAAAAAAATATTTTAGTTTTAAAATTCCACATCAATGTGATAAAACTATGTACCTAGATCATTTGCAAAAGAAAACAGTCATGAAATGATGGAAATTGAAAAATAGGATTAAGTGTAACATAACAGTTACAGCTGTTGCATATTTATCATCTTCCACTTATCAAACCAAAACTCATATGCACCCAAGTGCTGATTTTTGGAATACAAGACTCCATATGTCACGTCTAATCGCTAATTAAGCCTCGAGCATTCTGTCCTCAAGAGCTAGCATTCTATATCTCAGTTTGGATTTAATTGTTGTCATGACAGACAATTCTCGTTCGCACAACTTCGTCGGCGAGAAATCAAAATTGGGTTATGTGGATTTTTCGGCGGATGAACGAGAAAAAGCAAGATTGACAGATTAACTTTCGTAGCTTCCATAAACCCAAGTTTCTCGGGAAGCCCTTCACTTTAATAGTTGGTGACTCTATGATCTCTTGGCTCCTCGTCATTTAAGGATTTCGTTCATTCAGTTTCAAGACAATATACCCAAGGTATTACTGACTAGAACAACCAGATATTAATTATGAAGTAGGTTTCTTCTAAAAAAAAAAAAAAAAAAAAAAAAAAAATAGGTCTATTACTATTTGAGTTCGAGACATGTTTCAGCACACGACCTCGAGATAGCCATTTAATGTAGGGACCAATACAAGGTGATGATCTGATGATGATCATGAAAGTTTTTTGCAGCCGAATCCTTCGTGTAGGTTTATGAAACTATTGTTGTGAAAAATTTTCTGCAGTGCTTTTCATCACCCAAATCAGAAGTTTAAGTAGGTATGTAGCAAAGACTGCCGTCTTTTTTCTGGAACCACCCTCTGCTAGGGGATGTTGACAAAACAATATTTACAAAAATTTATATATATTTAAACGGGAGGGATAAAATGCTTAGATGCAAACCACCGTCTTTGAAAAAGCTGAAATAAAGCCTTTAAAAGAAATGTTAAAGAATCCAGCACTGGTTTCCATCGTCAGCTCTGGTTCTTTTTTCCTCTGCCATTCCTTTGATTGGAAAGACGTCTAAAAGAGAGAGAGACCAGATTGTGTGATTAGGTCATTTGCACCCAAATTGACGGCATCGTCGGAGACATCCCCACATCCCAGGATGAGATTTTCTCATTTGAAAACCTTTCAAGAGGAGAAGATAAGGGGCTTTCTTTCTTCCCCCCCCACCTCTCCCTTTCCATTCTTTCCTCATAGCCCATCTTTTTCTTCAAGTAGACTTGTTCTTAAAAAGTCTCTCAGAGGTCCTATTCATGTTGTCATAGGCTATAACGCGTCAGGAATAATTACAAAGGAAAGAAAGAAAGAAAAGTCTAATTGGTAAAATCATAACCTCAATATAGTGTTGATATGAAATTTATTTAGATATCTGTCCTTGAGGATGAAAATGACAAGAGAAAAGCTCTTGGTAACTATCAAAGGTTGTCTAACGGCTTCGGAAAACACAAAATTCACAATAACAACACTTTTACAAAATCTTTGAAATTACAATAGAATTCACGAAGAAATCCCTGTGCGAAATCACTCTCAAGTTTTACGATATCAATCAAATTCCCGACCATTAGTCACTACCAGCGCTATTTTTATGTCTAGGATCTACAGTTACACATGCAAAGTTTTGGGTAACCCATATCTATAGTTTTCTTTAATGAACTTTGATTATATAAAATAATATCATAATAAAAAAAAATGTTTTAAAAAATACTAAGAATTAACCATATACGAATAAGCCAATAATGGGCTGAACTATATTTAACTACCTAGTATATAAATACACACAAAGACACGCATATTCTTCAAGAAATCATAGATGTAACTGATGATATGAGGCAAAGAATCAAATGGAATATGGAAAATCAGGCTATAAATCCTGATAGTGGTCGAGGGGGGTCCTGTGTGCATTCGTAGATCCTCTAGGTTATTCAAAAGTTTGATGTAAGAGACTACCTCAGGAGTAAAGAACACTTGATTCGACATGCTGGATCATGGTAGCAGCTTGGGAAATCATTATCTTATATACCTTTAATGCGGCTGCGAAGGCAAAATAATAAACCATTATATGACAATCAACAGATGATCTATGCGTCTGTACATAGGTTTTGGGCATGGAAAATATGATATTTCGTGGTTAAATAGCATAGGTGAAGAAACCATCTTGGATTTTCAAAATGGCTGCCAAAACATACAACAGTACATATAAAAAATCTTATAATATTCGCTGAATAATGTTACAGCATTTTCACAAGGATTTTACACATTAGATGTATGCTAATTTAGTTACCACTAAAGTGCTTTCTATTTCAAGTGAATGACTGACAACATGGAGGGTATTCCCCTGAAGAGGAGTAGATGGTCTAAAACAGACTTTGAGAAAGGTATATGCCAACAAGATACTCACTCTAAGGTAACCAGTATTAGAATGGACGACACTATATTCTACAAACAGCAAAATTTGAGATGATATGCACGAAAGGTTTCTGCATAGTTTTTTTTTTTTTTTTTTTTTTTCACGTGAGCAATGACTGTTACAAGAAAAATACTCTTCAGAATTACAGAGCAAAAACTATCAGCATGTACTTCAGCTGACAATACCGGTAGAGTAACTGATGATGACAATATAGAGAGGTATACCAGTGCAAAAACTAAACCACTAGACCCCAAAAACCATTGAACCTTACTCAGCAGTAAGTGTCATATGTGGTCATATTAAATAATTAGGTGCATTTTAAAAGTTTTTTAACTCAAAATGTTATGCAACAGAAATATTTCAGCAAGCCACTGTCGATTATCCAGAAGTGCAGTCACGAACACGTGATCTACAAGATATCAAGTTTGTATTTGTAGCAGACTTATTGCCACAAAAACAGCATCAGATTATACATTTCTATGTTCCAGAGGGAAAAAGAATCTAGCAATCTCCAGCAAGAACTCACAATATAGCATGGAGTATCTGAAAGCTTTCATAATGGATTCTAATTAACTACAAGCAGATTTTGATAAGTTCAAAGATGAACAAAAGAAAGTGAAATGTTTATATTTTGGGAGAAATTCAATCAAATGGTAAACTTGTTAATTGACTAGTAGACTGATTTGGATTTTTCTGGCATCCTGATAGAAACACCAAACTACGGGCTGATTAAGCAAGAAACTGTAATCTGCATCTATACACAGGTCAAAACATTCTTCGTTTGAAGTATTTAACAGGATAAAGTACTTGTGATAGGGTTCAGTATATATGGGTGACATGCGTATACTTCCAGACATTGCTCCAGATGTTTACCAAGCTTTTCTGGCTAGAAACTTTGTTGCAAAAAGAACACATGATCTGTTCAAGACTGGTGGTGCAGACATGTGCCTGGAGCAAATCATCAATAAGTCATAGAAGAGTAATTCTGGTATTATAAGCAGTTCCAGAAAGAAACACTTTGTAACAAGTGGGAGATGATATATGATGAGATGCTGGCAGTAAGCAAACTGCAGAGATCTCAGTGGTTCTAGGATTTTCAACTTTGAGCTGATTGAAAGCCATGAATTCAACAACCCTAACTGATGGTGATGAGAAGAAAATCAGTTTTAAAATACAAGCAAAGACAGAAACCAAGCTACTCAATATTCTTACACAGGAAATAATGCCTGGTGAGGTTCGGTTACAACTGCTCTGTCTGAAAGACCTTGGTACAGAGAGGTTTGAAGCATTCAGAGCCAAATGCTTTGACAACAAAACCAAGAGACTAAGTGTTACTATTAACCGGGCAAACCTTCATGCATTTAACAGCAACAACAAAAGTATAAATAAAGCTCCACAAAAGAAAACTGTAACGAATGTTAACTTTGCTCAGAAGACACTAGACATAACTTGGGTCAGAGGACGTAACATGAGGATTTCAGTTATGGCTCACTGCCAACGAATTCTCTACTAGATGATGATGGGTTTATGACCAACCCAGTCAAAATCTTGCTGACAAAAGAGCTTGAGAAGCCAGTATCTACCAAAGAGTGCATCTATCCATCATGATGGGACTACGAGTATGCCGCAACATATGTTGTCGTTGTGATGGCATGCATCAGATGTAATAGGACTAGGAATCTGATCTACTTTGGCAAACATTGTGAAATGCTGTGGAATATGATCTAAAATACTTGCAAAGCTCATAATGCATCAACTTCGTCCCTGACGGCTATATAGAAGGATCAGTAAAAGATTCTGAGTGGTCAAGAAGAACGACTGTCATGGCCATTAAGATCAGTGACTCAACACCATTGTCAATCTATATGGATACCTTCTGAGTCACAGGATTAAACAAAACAAAACTCCAGAAACTATGAGTCCTTGGACTGATCTTCTTCTAAATGCTATGATAGAAAAAGATGGCTCAATTGGGTAAAAATATCAACTTATCTAGGAAACAGTGAGTCACTTGCCTCAACTTGATCTTGACCTTGAAGAAGTAGAGGCGAGACTGATTACACATGCATTACATGCATCCACAGCTGGGACCAAGAGATTTTGTATACTGTAGCCGCTACGGATGCCACTAGCATATGCTGCACCGACATTGTCTTTCAGAATTCTGGATGAGAGTTGATAGAGGTGACTCCACTAGATACAGTCCTCTTCATACACCCGCAAAGGAGATTGGTTTCCTGTGTTATGTACTGCCTGCCCTACACACACTACCTGGCTGTGACAAAACAAGCAAGTTTGGCAGGAAAGCCGCAGGTCTGAAAGCTGACCCAGTTGGCTTCCTACAAGGTCTTGGACGAAGTCGCAATGATCCATGCCTTAATGTGACGATGGCAAAAGCAAAAGTGTATTTAGTTCAGGTTTTAAAGCCACGATCTTTATTCAAATCAAAAGAAGAATTGGAACACCAGATATAACAACAAATTAAGGCTGTGACAATCGAACAACTGCCACCAACCTCGACCTCCACTATATGGGGCACATGCATAGAGGTTTTCATGAACCACACTTACAGAATAATTGTATCACTGGTACTTCTCTTGATCCAACATTTATGGCTTTAGAAAAATGAATGGCGTGCTGATCCCTTACAAATGAATTCAGATAGATGCAAACAATATTGCCTTAACAGTGACTGCCAGAATTGTGCATCCACGATATGTTATTGTAGACCAGTGGTTCCCAAACTATCTTACCTGACGCCCCCTTTTTGCTTCCAGTAGACCAGTACGCCCCCACTCCTCTGTTTTATTTTTTTATATGAAATGATTCTTACATTTATTTCTTAGCATTGTACAGGAAAACAGATTTCTGTTTGTATTACTTTTTAATAATGAAAGCCACTCAAACAAATAATAGTACATTCCAGTAACTAAAAACGAAACATTTGGTTCAAAGTGAGCTAAAAAAAGTTTGAACATTAGCAAATTGGCAAAATTGAGTTGCAATTTTAAGAATAGATAATTTGAAAACATGGCATTTAATATTTGGAAATACTTATGAGAATATGGCACAATTTCTGGTCAAATTTAGTGAGATGGATGCTGCTGTTCTTTTAATGATTTTATTGTTCTATTAAACAAGTAATTTCGAGCAGATGATTTCACGCTCCCCTTGTATCATCCTCACGCCCCCCCTAGTGGGGCGCGCCCCCCAGTTTGGGAACCACTGTTGTAGACGGTAACTAGCACCATGTTGTGTCTTTTGCGGGTGTCATTCTGATAATTCCCTATGCGTGAATCCCAATGAACTGTGAAAAGGCCAGATTAAAGAAAGGCATAGCTTGTGTCATGAGAGGACACAAATGACTGCGTCACATAAAAATTTCTAAATTGAAAGTCTTTATTGTCATGAATACGATAAATACCTATTTACACAGTTTAAAATCATTTCTTAGCAGGTAATGTAAGCATACAGTGAGGGAGGTGGGGGAAACTATGTGCATTTGTAAGTCACGTAAGTTACTCAAAAGTCCGGCCAATTTAATAGTATCTATTTTATGCTGTGGCATACAAAGTGTGTTTAGCATGTTTATCAGCCATATATCAGCAAGATAGCCGCTGCATTTACATTATTTAAACATGGAATGCTATATTCACCTTGCCCCAAAAACCCACTTATGGGCACTTAGATCATCTTTAAACATCTGTTATATGACATTTAAAAATTTGCTACCACCATCCAGAATGTCTACCCGATTTTTTTTTTCCTCCTGAATTGGTTCATACATCCAAGTTTTGAATAATTAAGGGGACATACGAGTGCACACATGAACCCCCTCAGTAAGAGTTCCGTTTAGTTTAGATTAAATTCCTATAGTCCGTAAATATGGCAAATATGAAAAAAAAAAAAAAAACTGTACCAATAAAATAATAATAATATTCTACATATAAAAGTCATAAAGATTTTTTTTGGCTATGGATTTTAAGTAATTTCATTTTTGTTATGGATTTTACGGAATGTTTGAAATAAAAGAAGATTCTCAATGAGCTAAACCAATATTTTCTGCATCCTGCATACCTAAACTAAATATACATATCTTCATATTTCATAAATTCATCTCATGAAAAATGTACTTTACCATAAAGTTTCTCATATTTCTCTTTCTACTTCAAGATAATCATTCTCTACTCGTACTGGTGTTAATTCTCATGAAGCTGTTTCAACTAGTACTTTCAATCATCAAAATCATATTAAGCTTCTAAATATATGACACATGACAACCTAATTATTCTTAACATAGCAAAAATAATCTGAATGTAGGCCTAATAACTGATTTGGTGGGAAAAAAAAAAAAAACAATCAATACGTACTGAAATTAGGGATCCTCAGTAAAAAAAATTATCTGCAAAAATTAACCATATCACTAACGAACCTCATTTAAAAATATATGAATAATATACAAAAAGGTCTATTTGGGAGGGAAAAATTATCTTACTTTTCCCTCGTGGGGGCATAATCCATGCACAGCTACATAAAAATACCCCCCCCCCCAAAAAAAAAAGATAGAAAAAAAAATTAATTACCCTTAACGTAAATCAGACAGATATAAACACGATACCGAGAAACAAAATACGAAGTATGGGAAATTAAAGCTCCCCTTATATTCTAGTCTTATGTTTTTGTATCACCTGCATATATTAATAGAAGTATGAGGCATCAAGCTATGTAAACACCTACATTCATCCACTTGCAGATAAAAGGTTATCATTAGTGGAAGGATGAATCATAGTATTTTGAGATGGTTTGGCCATATGAGAAGACTGGAGGCCCATGAAGTATTGGTGAAAAGTGTGTATAATTCAAAAGAGCTTAGAACCAAGATGAAAGAGGAAGCCCTAGAAAGGATTGGGGGGATGAAACCAAGGATGTACTGGAAAGTAATGGCCTAGATATCCAGGAAAGGCTGTGCGTGCAAGATAGGGGTGATTGACGTATTTTGTCTACGATGCGCTGCTGAAGACCTTTCTATGTGGATGTAAGAAGAACATAATGCTGTATAAGTTTTACTGCAAAGGGAGTTCATCCAGTAGTTAAAAGATAAACGATATATATATATATATATATATATATATATATATATATATATATATAATATATATATATAATATATATATATATATATATATATATATATATATATATATATATATATACATATATATATATATATATATATATATATATATATATATATATATATATATATATATATATATATATATATATATATATATGTATATACATACATATATATGTGTGTGTGTGCGTGTGTGTGTATTGCAGTTTACAACTCGTATATTCATATTAATATTACATTGCAGGAACCGTTTTCGGGAAAAGTCACTTTTGGCCGACAAATTATGGAACAGTTACTAATGGCTATCATATAAAGCTGCATCAAAAGTGAGACACGCTCACATCCATATCCTATTTATATGCTTCTTGAAA
>NC_090725.1:123683709-123686209 GCF_036898095.1 Palaemon carinicauda | reverse complement strand
TCATCTATTCTATCACAACAGCCGTTTTGCTAAATCAACGTCTTAATTTAGGGACTACGGATTTATGCAAGTTTTATAATCCCGTCAATATATAAGGATTCATTTAAAATTTTGATCAATTAATTTATCCTTTCAGCGGGCAAGTAACCTGCAAGAGATACATTTTCCTTTTCTTTGAGTCTAAAGAATGCACCCTACTAATATCATCCTGCTTATCCAACTAGGGTTGTAGCTTAGCTAATAATAATAATAATAATAATAATAATAATAATAATAATAATAATAATAATAATAATAATAATATGATAATTTAACACAGTATGGCTGAATAATTGTTTGCAAGTGATAGGATTGAAATTAGTGTGTTTGAAAAAATAGGTTCAATTCTTTCGTGCACGATGTAAATATCCTAAACGGGGATTCGAGCCTGGACTACAGGTAACCCAGCTAGTCCCAGAAGGTTTGAACTGCCAGAACTAAGAGAAACCACGCTAAACCCAAATCGGTTGAACTACCTGAACTAAAGGAAACCATGCTAAGCCCGAATGGACTACGGGAAAACATGTAGCCTTCATTGTAGGCCACATAGTTCATATTTACATTGAATTATTCAGGGTTATTGGAGAAATATTAGTAAAAAGTAGTTATGTTAGTATATAGTTCATATTTTATTATTATTATTATTATTATTATTATTATTATTATTACTCCAAGCTACAACCCTAGTTGGAGAAAAGCAAGATGCTATAAGTCCAAGGGCTCCAACAGGGAAAAATAGCCCTGTGAGGAAAGGAAGTAAGGAAATAAATAAATGATGAGAATAAATGAACAATATATCATTCTAAAAACAGCAACAGCGTCAAAACAGATATGTCCTATATATACTATTAACAACGTCAAAAACATATAGGCCATATATAAACTATAAAAAGACTCATGTCAGCTTGGTCAACATAAAAACATTTGCTACAACTTTGAACTTTTGAAGTTCTACTGATTCAACTACCCGATTAGGAAGATCATTCCACAACTTGGTAACAACTGGAATAAAACTTCTAAAATACTGTGTAGTATTGAGGCCTGGCTATTAGAATTAACTGCCTGCCTAGTATTACGAACAGGATAGAATTGTCCAGGGAGATCTGAATGTAAAGGATGGTCAGAGTTATGAAAAATCTTATGCAACATGTATAATGAACTAATTGAACGGCGGTGCCAAAGATTAATATCTAGATCAGGTATAAGAAATTTAATAGACCGTAAGTTTCTGTCCAACAAATTAAGATGAGAATCAGCAGCTGAACACCAGACAGGAGAACAATACCCAAAATAAGGTAGAATGAAAGAATTAAAACACTTCTTCAGAAAAGATTGATCACCCAAATTCTAGTAAGAATTTCTCAAAAAGCCAATTTTTTGTGCAATTGAAGAAGACACAGACCTAATGTGATTCTCAAAAGTAAATTTGCAGTCGAGAATCCCACCTAAAATTTTAAAAGAGTCATACAAATTTAAAGAAACATTATCAATACTGAGATCCGGATGTTGAGGAGCCGCCGTCTTTGACCTACTTACAATCATACTTTGAGTTTTGTTAGGATTCAACTTCATACCCCATAATTTGCACCATGCACTAATTTTAGCTAAATCTCTATTAAGGGATTCACCAACCCCAGATCTGCATTCAGGGGATGGAATTGATGCAAAGAGAGTAGCATCATCTGCATATGCAACAAGCTTGTTTTCTAGGCCAAACCACATAGTATGAAAAGTAATGGGCCAAGAACCCTACCCTTTGGAACACCGGATATCACATTTCTATACTCACTATGGTGCCCATCAACAACAACTCTTTGAGATCTATTACTAAAAAAATCAATAATAATGCTAGAAAACGACCCACCCACTCCCAACTGTTTGAGTTTGAAAACAAGGGCCTCATGATTAACACGGTCAAAGGCAGCACTAAAATCAAGGGCAATCATACGAACTTCCTGACCACAATCAAGGGATTTCTGTACAGCATTGAAGATTGTAAGGGCATCACATGCTCCAAGGCCTTTACGAAAACCAAATTGCAAACTAGGAAATAGATGATTACCTTCAGCAAACCTGTTAAGACGTTTTGCCAGAAGACGTTCAAAAACTTTAGATAATATGGGAGTTATGGAAATTGGGCGGTAATCAGTGGGACTTGAGCTACCACAAACACATTTACACAGAGGAGTAACATTACCAATTCTCCAACAAGTGCTAAAAGCTCCTCTTCTTGCTAACTTGCTCAAAATAACAGATAACTTTGGAGCTAAGAAATCTGCTGTCTTTATAAAAAACAAAGGAAAAATACCATTTGGGTCTACACCTCCATAAGCATCAAGGTCCATCAACAGAGCTTTAATCTCACGAGATCGAAAAGCTAAACTAGTTAGTTTAGCCTCTGGAAAACAGGAATGAGGAAGTTCAAGTTTTTCATTACTCTGTTTACTGTCAAAAACATCAT
>NC_090725.1:123663709-123678709 GCF_036898095.1 Palaemon carinicauda | reverse complement strand
CTAGACTTAGCGAACACAACTTTAAGAGTAAAGTTCTAAAATTGGGTCAAGCATCGCCTTAGCACACGAGTAACCGGCTTTCAATTTCTTACTTAAAAATAATAGAAACTCTACAAAACACTACGCTACTTCTTTCTGTAAGGGTAAAATGATATTAACAGAAATTTTGGTAATGTTAACGTCTTATTGTATGGCAAAAAAGAGCGAAAAGGAATCACCCATTTGTGAATGGAAACAATATAGAGATAAGAATACCTCTTAAACCTGTTATGCAGAAGACATGAACATATTCATTTGACTTGAATTTGCCTAATATTTATACCCATATTTCTAAAACATTCCGCTGCTTGCAACTGGGTGTACAGCTGCAAATTTTATTCACGAATTTAGTTGGCTGGAACAGAATAATTTCAGGAAGTCAAACGAGATGGCTTGAATTTTTAAAACGATGGTAAAGCAACGTAACATGATGGAAGAGAATTGTTTTGCTTTCAAAAAGTTTACTAACAATGGTTATTAATGGAATATTTTCAAAGAACTGGTTCAATAGCCTGGGAATGGTTATCAAGATAACGCTTACGTTGATATAGTTGGCTAATAAATTGATACCGCCAAGAAGTTTTATTTTTAGACAATAATAAAGTAGTGTGTAAAAAAATTCTTACTTTTTTTTTTTTTTACCCCAGACAATATCATTAATACTACCCTTTAATTATTTTGACTATTAATGATATTATTACTTGCTAACCTACAACCCTAGTTGGAAATAGCCCGGCGAGGAAAGGAAATAAGGAAAAATTAAATATTTCAAGATAGAATAGTGTGCCCGAGTGTACCCTTAAGCAAGAGAACTCAAACCCAAGACAGTGGAAGACCATGGTACAGAGGCGAAGGAACTATCCAAGACTAAAGAACAATGGTTTGATTTTGGAGTGTCCTTCTCCAAGGAGAGCTGCTTATCATAGCTAGTATATTCTATCCTTACCAAGAGAAAGTGGCCACTGAACAATTCAAGTGCAGTGTAGTGATAGAGGAGATATCAGTTTCTTTACGTTATCTAACACACCGCAAAGTGCTTAAATTAATGAAATGCACGAACACTTAAAAAAAAATTACATTAACATACAAAAGTTACTCACCCGGGAATTCATCTCTTTATGTCTATCTGTGATGATGATCACTTTGCTTACTATAGTAAATTAGTCAAGAGCTATTACTGTTCTGCTGCCTCCCTTGCAATTTCTCTTGATAATTTTGAACTTCCGTTATCAGGCGTCCGTTCTATCGTATCTCCAGCTATAGTGCATTTCTCTTTTTTTTAATTTAAGTCTTCTGTAGTGTTTTAAACATTACATATGCGATCGGAGAAAAGATTTGGCAATAATTTTAGTCTTCTCAAAGCGTTTTAAACGTAATCAACAGTTATTTTTGTTGTGCTGCCTCCCTTGAAATTTCTCGATAATTTTGAGCTTCCGTTATCAGGCGTCCGTTCCATCATATCTCCAGCTAGTGTATTTTTTTTTTTTTTTACTCCTCAGTTTTCTTTTTCCAGTAGACCTAGGCAACTGGCAATATGTTATTCGTCTCATAATCTATTATATAAAACATTAAATGTTTCCTGGATACATATCGAACGGAAATTCATACACTTTTTATTCCTCTTCACTCATGGGATTAACTACTGCACTGTGACTTTTTAGTGGCTACTTCCCTCTTTGTAAGGTAGAAAAGACTCTTTAGCTATAGTAAGCAGCTTTTCTAGTTGGAGGACACTTCAAAATTAAACCACTGTTTTCTAGTCTTGGGTAGTGCCATAGCCTCTGTATCATGGTTTTCCATTGTCTTGGGTTAGCATTCTCTTGCTTGAGGGTACACTTGTGCACACTACTCTCTATGTTTCCTAATTTCCTTTCCTAACTGGGTATATTTTTCCTGTTGGAGCCCTTTGGCTTATAGCATCAATATTTTCCAGCTAGGGCTGTAGCTTAAATAATAATAATAATAATAATAATAATAATAATAATAATAATTTGAACCAGAGAAATGAACTGGTTATATATAACCACAATAATAATAATAATAATAATAATAATAATAATAATAATAATAATAGTAATAATAATAATAATGATAATAAAAATAACATTAATAATAATACTATATTAGATAATTTCAACCAAATAAATTAACTGGTTAATATTAGATACGAAAATTGAATAGTGACAATATCAAAAGTAATATACTGAACCCCCAGCAACAAGCAGAGGAAACATCCTACAAAGAAAGAAGAACGTGAAGGAAGAAGAACTCAGTCTCACCGACGTTAAAGTGCCAGTAGTAAAACGTCACCATAAACTTATTCAAAGGGGGCAGGGACATGGCAGTCGGAAGGATTTTGGGGAGTCGGGGACAAGGGAAACAGTCCATAAATAAAGACCATTTCTTTGTCATTCATTCCAGATCTTTGCAATAAAATAGAAGAAGTTGAATAATAAAAATGTGATCTGAACTTTCCCTCTTCCATTCGTCCTTCTTATAATCTCCTCTCTCCCCTCTAACACACATTATGCTCCAGCTGGGCATAACGGAAAAAAGATTATATGGGAAAAAGGGATATGATAGGTAGACTATGGATGAGTTAGGCTTAAATAAAAGAGAGAGAGAGAGAGAGAGAGAGAGAGAGAGAGAGAGAGAGAGAGAGAGAGAGAGAGAGAGAGAGAGAGAGAGAGAGAGAGAAAAAAAAATTACCAGGATTTTTATTTTCAAGAAGGTTCGATATAAAAGTATAAAACTTCCTGAGGACGTTTCTGAATAAGAAGACGAAACGGATTTAAAAAGTTTGACTACGATGTTATCTTCTTAGACTTATTTTTGGCTGTAATCAACTTCTTGAAGACCGTTGCTGAGTTGGAACTGGGTACTTACATTTAAAATGTATTTATTTCTTAAATTTGCACATTGATTTTTTCAGATAATTCTCTCTAAATCCAATTTATATAACCACATTTTTTTGTCTTTGAGTCCATAAAAAAGACTTTTACGAAAATTATTATCATTACTATTAGTATTTGGTGTGGAAAAGAAACGGAGAAGAATAAAAACTAAAAAAGAAAACGAAAATCAAGAAGTTAAATAAATAGTAAACATATACAGTAAACTATGAAACGGGACTTATGGTTAGTAAAATTTTAACTGAAGTTCTACCGTTTCACCTGTTTACTTAAAAAGATCATCCGAATATTTTGTCACAGCTTTGGAGCAAACCATCTAGAATACCGTGCAATATTGAACCTTCATATACATAGAACTAACTGCACACTTAGTATTAGGTAGTGCAAAGTATTGTCTGGAAAGATCTGAATGCAATGAATAATTACAAATATGAAAAATCTTATACAGATTGCGCAATCAACTTATCAAATAACTGCACAAGAAATTAACACCCAAAACAACCATAAGGAATTTAATAGATCTTAGGTTTTGTTCGGCAATTTAACAATTGTAATAAGAATTAAGGATAAAATATTCCTCTAACTTTCATTAAACAGGTTAAAAACACTACATAAAACAGAATCAGGAAAAAGATTCACAAAACCTTTACAGTAAGATTACAAATTTCCACAAAATTGATGTGGTAAGAGTTAATGTGATAGGTGTTACTAACCTCACAGAGGACTGGCCATAACACTGCATCCAGACTTCTGGCACGGTTGAAATGCATATAATTTCCTTTTAAGGAGAAGGAAACAATTGCAACATGAGTTTCATCATTAGTATACAGTACTGTAATATACAATTTTATCGCTTCACCATGTGTTGAAACTTTTTCTCCAACTTTTTTTTTCTTTTAACAGTTTCAGGGGGTCATATGAATTATTATATTTTCCTCCCCAAACTTTACCAGACTAGTAGTTATAACTATTTGTAATGTTCCAGATAGAAGGAGATTACAATAAGGCAGACCTGTGAGGTACGTTTTCGAGGGAAAGGTGGCCTTTTTCATCCAAAATCACTCAATTACAAAGTTTAGCCAAGCTCATAAAAAACCGATATAATTACATAATAACCGAACAATTATATGCTTAACTAATAATTAATTCCCATAGCGTAATTTAAGCTATGGACCAGTATTTACAGAAAAAAGTGAGATTCTAAGTCTAAAAATATCCACGTCACACATCAGCCATTATCACACAAGGCAACCAATACTGGAGTAATCAATATTGATATCTTATAGTATTGGAAAAATTAAAAGAGTTTAACATATCAAGAAAAAACAAACAGCCATTAACAGAAGAAAGTGGGCTAACGGAAAGATTACAAAACCGTATTAAAAGATTTGTTAATATGGAGCTGAAAAACGAAAACTTAACGAACAAGAGGATGAAGCGACAAAATCCAGCACAGGGAAACTACCCCCAGGAATGTATGCTTACAGCCATGTACACAAAACCGTAAAAAATAGAGGGAATCGACTCTCTTCCTAGGCCTATTCCCAGGACATGAACCAATTGTCAGAGGCAGAATCACGGGACGTTCACTTTCTTCTGCTTGATAAAATCTGTACCCGATGTTTCACACGTGCACAAGAGAGAGAGAGAGAGAGAGAGAGAGAGAGAGAGAGAGAGAGAGAGAGAGAGAGAGAGAGAGAGAGAGAGAGAATTTCTTAATCACAAACACGTCTCAAAATCTTGAATAATTTGATAAACGCCAACTGGTTTCAAATACTCAAGATCAATTCGTGCTAAGTTTGGAAGCGAGAGAGAGAGAGAGAGAGAGAGAGAGAGAGAGAGAGAGAGAGAGAGAGAGAGATATTGTTAACCTTATCCTGGTAGGTTGAACATTATAAAAATTACATGAAATACATTTATAGGAGAGGTATAAAAATTATAATACCTCTGCTTCCATTTACATACATATTCATTCTCTCTCTCTCTCTCTCTCTCTCTCTCTCTCTCTCTCTCTCTCTCTCTCTCTCTCTCACTCACATTATACATACATACATACATACATATATATATATATATATATATATATATATATATATATATATATATATATATATATATATATATATATATATATATAGAGCAACTTCTTTGCATTCATTGAAATCTGAAGAATTATAAAGTTTTGGTTTTAAATATCCTTTAACTTCTTTTTGATATACCGTGACTCCAAAAAAAAAGATAGCTCCTGTATTTGCACCCATTAAGGAATTTTATATTCCGGTAATATATATTATTTGAAACAACCTGATTTTTCAGGGATAAAAGTATGAATATTTATAAATATGATGATTTCATTATAAAAGAAGAACAATGACAACAACAACACCATTCACAGCAACAACATTAGTAATTATTATCCACATCCTCATTTATAACCATCAATTTAACGGTCTAATACTCAACTTTTTTTTTCTAGGTGAGCTGCCTGGAAATAAATTAAATATGCATATAAAAATCACTTGATTTATACCATATGGATGTGTTTGGAAGCAGTCATTAATGATGGACTAATTAATGAGCTTTCCTGATGAATTATTAATCTGACCAATGAGCCACTTCCATTCCATACACATAAAAAGCACTGCACGCACACGCACATACACGAGGCTTGCTCAATGGCATGAAAGTAGCCCTTAATTCAATTAATCAAAAAACCACACGGTGGGATGCAGCCCATGTAAAAATCCTAATCACATATATCAGAGTTATTTCATGCTCAGTTAGCATGGGCACTAAACGCACCACGGTTTTTAATGCTTTTCCTTTTCCATCGGGAATTTAGGAAAAATTGCAAATATTACGACGGTGCTGCTATCACGAAGGTGGATTAATATATCTCACGGCCATATCCATATATATATATATATATATATATATATATATATATATATATATATATATATATATATATATATATATATACATATATATATATATATATATATATATATATATATATATATATATATATATATATGTATATATACACACACACACACACATATATATATATATATATATATATATATATATGTGTGTGTGTGTGTGTCATAGGAAACGTAAGAATATTGTAACTTAACTGTCCATCTTGTAGTAGCAATTAGCACAAGTAAGGTGACAGGCTGAATGGTACAGCACTGTCATCGTTGGTAGTTTCGTGGATACCTACCACCTACCTATCCAAGCAAGAGTAAATGGGTAGCAGCTCCTTAGAGATTCAAGAAAAAAGGCCTTGGGGTAGCAAATTCACAAACCAGAAGGTTGTACCTTAAAGGTGCTTAGCTATTGACTACAAATTTGTGTCTGACCAGACAATCTATGTACACAAAAATAAAATTAGCCTCTACCCTTACAAAAAGTGTAGGGTAAAGGTAGGGAGTATGATCAAGCAAATATATTATACAAAAAAATACAGAAATGTATGTAATATAAATAAATAAATAAATACATACATACATACATACATACATATATATATATATATATATATATATATATATATATATATATATATATATATATATATATATATTTGTGTGTGTATACATATAACTATCCATATGCAAGTTTTATTCTCTTCAGCCATGAATAATCTAATGAAAATAACCTGGTTATGTATCTGTCCAGCTCTTCAATGTCTCAAGCAGTTCAACAAGAACATATCGTGAAAATGTTGAGAAAAACATACGAGCAAAATATGTGAAAATATTTTTGTACTCTCTCTCTCTCTCTCTCTCTCTCTCTCTCTCTCTCTCTCTCTCTCTCTCTCTCTCTCTCTCTCTCTCTCTCTCTCTCTATCTTTTATATATGTGTAATATGTGTATATATATATATATCTTTTATATATATATATATATATATATATATATATATATTATATATATATATATATCTTTTATATATATATATATATATATATATATATATATATATATATATATATACATATATATATATATATATAAGCTAATATAAACTCTCTCTCTCTCTCTCTCTCTCTCTCTCTCTCTCTCTCTCCTCTCTCTCTCTCTCTCTCTCTCTCTCTCTCTCTCTCTCTCAGTAAAAAGTTTGTTTATCAACTTTCCCAAAACCCCCTTCCCGGTTATTTTTTCGTTTGAGGCAAAGCGATCAAATTCAACAAAAGTGCCAACTTCATGAAAAGGGAATAACAAGTTTTATTAATATTTCCCAAAAAGTGGTGAATAACATTCTATACGGAGGGGGACATATCAAAATACACGAAAACAAACAAAATTGTGTTTTTGGTGGTGAACTAATGTGATTTAATTATAAAAAAGGAACAAAAGACGGTTTAGGTAAAATAAATAAGTGGAATAAAAGAAAAATGCTGGGATTAACTGTTAAGAGAATTTTGAAAAATAAGTGAAACAATTTGACTTCAACCGAGAAAGAAATATATGATAAATATGAATGAATTGACAGAAGAAAAATTTAAGCCCACCAACTTCAGGTGATTACACCGTTACTAATAAAAAAACCTGAAGGCCGAAAAGGCATGAACAAAGGTCTCCATAGTGCTACCTGCAGCAGGTACAGAAAACTCCAGTCTAACCACAACCTCAGCTATAATGATATTGCCTGTCAGGGATATCTTGAAAGAACAAGGGGAGGAGGATCTAACTGAGGGGGCATTTCGTGCAAGGGATCCTAAAGGAAGAATCTCTCATGCAAGGATATCTTGGGGCTTTACAAAAGAGGCTTCTAATGCAAAAGAGCCTATAAAGAGACATGCAAATGACTGGTCCTTACCGCGTATACTGTTTTCTGATTATAGGATACTCTGAGTATTACTTTAAACTAGTAAACCCAATGGGGTTTACTCAATAACAAAAATGGGGTTTATCATATAACAAAAATAATGTTTACTCTTTACTTTTTTCATATATCTTATATATATATATATATATATATATATATATATATATATATATATATATTATATATATATATTATTAATTTATTTATTCATTTACTTATTGAATACGTTGTTCATACTTATAGTTATTCCATGGGGAAGGATAAGCAAAGTTTCATCAGGATTATTTATTCGAGGAGCTCTCCAAAATAATTATGTCATCGGTACTTAGGACTAGGAACCTCATCCCGTATTCACTTCCTGAAAACTTGAATGTAACCACTTCCGCCGCCACAAACCCTTAAGGTAAAAAGGTATGGCGATTTACTACCTAAACTGCATCCCTATCAATTCGGTCGTAATCCTTTTTTGGGGGGCTAATGTATAAAGCATTTTCTAGTTCTTTCAAACTTTTAAAAAACTTTTCATAAAAAATCCATTCATCTTGATTCATACGTCATTATTACCTGTCTAAACAAACCTGCTCATTCTCTACTAAACTGTTTTTCATCTGTCTTTTACTCTCAATTATAATCCTACGACACAGATTTAATGATATAGTTTGTAACATTATTCTTTATAATCTTCAATTTTATAGTATAAAACAATTATTCCCTTTACCCATTTCTTCGGAACCTTTCTCTCATCCAGACATAAGTTAAAAATCTTGATCAGCCACTCAATCACACAATTCCTGAAGAGATGTCCCACTACCTCAAATTGCATTACCATACAGTTAACATTACTCACGATGTTTATGAAACGCTCATTCAATGAATGTAGTACCTCGACTTATCAATGCAATGGCATAATTGTAATAGCATCATAGTTCCAAATGCAGTTATTATGTTATCATTTATATTCTTCTTTTCTTCGGAATTCAATCCTTGATGAGTTAATAAATTTAAAAGAACTATCAAATTAGCCACATAACAACATTGCAATAGTGAATGACAGCAGTAAGGCGCCGTCTACTTTATATTAACAGCTATCACCACTCCACCACTCGCACAGGAATAGAGAAAAATGTCTTTGTGCCGGAAGAAAACTACGAAATTATTTTTTGAAATGCTGATGTTGGTGTGCCTTGGCCGAAAGAATAGCACCTACCAAATATCATAATTAACAGTTAACTTATGAGATTCAACCCCATACTTAAGAAATCCCAATAGATTTTCTTCATAATGATTTAGTTACTACAAAATTTTAAAGCATTTCGAGGTATATTATCATCATCATATGAAGTGGAAAATAAAATCAGTTACTAATATCATTGATATTTGTATATTAAGTATTAAATTCACAGGCTATACTAAATGTACCTGCTACAATGATCTCGTTGCCTCCTGACTTCCATTAAGCTTTTTGAGTAACACGGAAGCATTGAATCTGTACAGAAAATAGCTGAAGAACTATAGTTCCAGCATAAACGTAACATACGTGGGTCTGAAAATCAACTGGAAAGGTTATAGTTAATATACTTATTTCCTGCAAGGATTCAAGGTCTCAGTTGTAAGCGTATTTGAAATTAGTTATAAGAAAATGAAGAAGTTAATTGTGCTTTGTGGCATCATGAAAACTATAGTTAAAATTATGACTATTATACCTTAATAGTATACAAATTATCATCGCAACCATAAATATTAAACGTTACTGTATATTCCATCTATAAATAAAAGATTTTTCGTGAAGGGATTTTTCCTCTCCCTGTATAAAACAGAATTCATCATGATAGTATTTTTCACTCTATTCAGCTTGAAAGCAACTAACTCTGAAAGCAAGAATAAAAGAGAAGGATTGATCAGGGAAATGGAGACAAAGGTGTCTATTTCTCGAAAAGTTTTTGCATTAAAGGCAGGTTTAAAAGCATTTCTCTTCTGAACTTTCAATTTCTATATAAATTCAAGAATTTTCTAAAAAAAAAAAATACTAATAATTCTCCCAGCTAAGTTTTCTATATACATAATAAGACACAAACGGCCTGAAAGATTAATAATACATTTCATTCTACATCTTAAATTATGTATGGTAGTTGCAATATATATTTAAACTCTTATTCTGAACGTCAGATTTAAGATAAGAAAAAAATACGGTGTAGGGAAATAAAATGATTACATAAATGCTAAATGGCTATTATTTCATACAAGGAACACGTTTCTCATTATTAATAAGTTCTGAACGAAGAGAGTACAACAACTTGAGCTGTGGCCTTACCTTTTATATTACTCTAAAAATAATAAGTAAAGAAAGTGAAGTTTCAACAAAGCAGATGACAAATCTTTCCTCTAAGCAAATCGGCTTTAAAAGTGGGAAATTCCACTGGTCCCTCTCAACACCAACCCTTCTCTTGTCCCTAAATGAAAAATCACCCAAACAAGAATTATTCCTTTACTCTTTTATCTGATCCTAGTGTCATTATATAAGCACAAACTGACACAAGCACTAACACCTCCTAAGTATTTCGAAAAGAGAAGAAATTCTTTTAACCATACCTATCACTATCCCGAAAAAAAAATTCGTAAACTGAATTACTCTCCTCATTATCGGGCCCCTCCCTCCCCCCTCTGCCACCACTTAAAACAAAAGCCGCAAACCCCTCTCAAAGTTAGGACTCTCCTCGCGGCAGTGCTGGCGATACTCATTTATTTACAGCGAGGCTGGAGGGAAGCCGCAAGGCCTCGGATTTGCATACAGATCATCCCAGCCACTTCGCTATTGCTGACGAGGTTATGTCCCTCTGATGCTGCATCTATGACAGTTCCTCCTCTGACAGAACAGACATCGTCATTCCCTTTTCCAAGGGCCCAGGAAACAACTTCGAGAGAGAGAGAGAGAGAGAGAGAGAGAGAGAGAGAGAGAGAGAGAGAGAGAGAGAGAGAGAGAGAGAATATTAATGATTTTAATGATTAGGTATAAAATTCCAAGACAGGCTCCTATAGCAACGGCACAAGACGATTTGAGACAATGCAAGAATTCACGCAAAATTATACAACCGAGGGAATAAATTATGGAAGGCAGTGGACAAAAAAAGAAAGAAATGAAGTTGGATTGTAATGCTGAATAGACATTTTTATTTTTTATTTGAAACAGGTGAAGTTTGACGAATGACTGACACGTGACATGGAGTGTAACATGAGGGAACGTGAGATATAGATGAATGATTGTTCAGATTACGACATAAGAACAGAAGTAAAAATATAAAGCAAATAAGATGCAAGAAAGAAGAAGTGGGTAAAGAAAAGCTACAAATAAATATCTTTTATAATAACCATGCCGAAACCCTTACAATCTGATTTCGATAATTTGATTCCATGTTAAAAGGAAAGTAAGAAAATCTTCACGTCGCTATGGCAACACTAGCTGACGACAATCCGACTGCGACACGTGTTCGCTAAGCCCCCGCCCCCATTTCTTCCATAACCATTTCCGGGAATTATCGTGAGGCAGCATCACACAACGCCGAGTAGCCTTTCCTTACATTGTGACAATTTTCATAGGTACTTCAAAACCCGTATTTCAGAATTCCAACATATGCCGCTTTCAACTAACAAATACGAGGCAACACCACGTAATTTTCATAGGCTTTTAAAACATAAACTTTAAACGTATGAACCTTATTTCGTTAGAATGTAAGTGGAAACTCCCTAGACTTTCCAACTTCGTAATCTAACTTGATTGCAAGATTGAATGAAACCAATCGCTGGCTAAAAATAAGGAGCGACATCTTTTACGTAATGAACAAAGAAGAGAACGCCCATTTTCATTATATTTCCTCTTCAGCTAATATTACATCCTTCAAGTCAGAATAATCATATGAAATTCCCTTTTTAAAAGTACATGGGAGAAGAGACAAATTTTAGCTGATTACTGGAAGGGGATCAGAGAAATCAATAACCTCCCTTCCTCCATCCGGGAAAGGTTGGGAAAATCTCAGATTTCTCACTGGCCAGATTAGCATAACAAACAAAATGATCTGATACGTCTAGCCACAGCTGTCAGCGGCGCGAACGCTAGGCAACGGTATCCTCAGGAGTAACCATCCCGAATCTATCGTCGCCCTTTTAACGTAACCTGAAAAACAAGTCGCCCAGGTGTTAAGGGTGAATGGTTGGTGGCGGAAAATGACAGGAGCATTAGAGGTACGGAGGGCAAAACAACACGTCTAAATAATAGGGGAAAATAAGATAAGAATTCACAATAAACGTACAGTTGTTTTCATTTCTTATATTACTTGTATACTCTTACGGTACAATATTCAATGGGTAAAATCATGAACATTCTTTAATAAGTAATCAAGAATCAATTTGGTCAACGCATACAAATTATAGGTAAAACTACACACAGTGCCAAAAAAGTCAGAAAGCAGTATAAAAATATCAATCTGACAATTTTAAAATAGAAAAGGATCAAATTAACAATTGAAACTTCGTAAAATATAAAAAAGTCGATATGTTCAGATATTCCATTGACTAATAATACATGAGAAAATATTCACCATAATGTGCAGACAATTCAACGTTATACATAACATCATCATCTCCTCCTACGCCTGTTGACGCAATATATATATATATATATATATATATATATATATATATATATATATATATATATATATATATATATATATATATATATATATATATATATATATATACCATATACCGTCAAAATAACAAATATGACGAAAGTAATCAGAGAAACAGACCCATCGCGAGCGGAACACCCATGAAAATTAAATTACATGAGGATTTACGACACAAAGAGCTGCTATGAAGGTAGGTCTGTAATACGGAAATCGTGTCGACCGATTACAAAAGAGGAAGTGTCGTTCGGGATGAAGATGAAAGGGAACGGTGACAAAGAGTTGGATTATAGCCCCTACACCCCAACTTCCTGGATATGGTTTGGTTCACTATGTCAACAAATTTTATTTCGTTCAATGTTATTGGAGATTTGCAATTCTGAGAGCATAAGGGATATAGTAATCGATGTTTGTATTTGCGGTGACTCCTGTCTGGCAATAAATTTATTTTCAAAAATGGCTGCCATGAAATACGTATTTGTTTTGAGAAAATTAATTTGAGGTTTGGATTTTCCGTGAAAAAACTTGTTTAGAAGCTCAAATAGTCATGTACGTTTAGATGTGTTCACGAAGACTTTTCTTGTAATGATCACACCTCAGGATTTGACATATTGTGGCGAGGCTATACACATCAGCCTCATTCCACGCATCATCTATACTGAAGTTTTTAGTTGATATACTTAGTGCCTTCATTGTGTCCATCACAGTGTGTAGCTTACTGTTTCTTTCAGATGACCTCTTGAATCCAACATATGCACAACCTTCTCATAAAGAGCCATGTCAAAGGTGATTACTGTGTAGTTGGGGTTGGGTTTTTTTTCCTACTTCCCAGCTCATCATCAAGAAGCTTGAAGAATCACTGTCACCATTATAAACCTCAACAAATAATCTTAGGGATCCAGTGAGGATCCCTAGGACAAACTAAAGAATATCTATTTCCATAGCTACGCTACTTATCTTATTTGGATCACACAAAAAAAGATAGACTGTGGGACAAATTGCGAAACGAATGGAATGCATCGTAAATCTCTTTGCAAGAGAAAAAAAAATCAACAATTCCATTAATTTTGTCCAGATTAGGGAAATTATATTTCCACAATGGTGGTGACCAATGTGGAAAATAAAGCCTCAGTCATAACAAACTTGGAGAAACAAGATACCTTCTAAACAACAACAAAGTTTACAGCTCCACCAGATCAAATTATCTCTTAAACATTGCGAATTAGATAACTAGTTGAAGGTGAATCAAAATGATTATTAATTACAACATGCCTCTTCTTTGTATATCAAGGAATGGGAGCATAGCATGAGATCAGAGGATCCATAACAAAATTATTTTTGCAGATCAGGCTTTTATTCTACGGTCTCCCTTATTTGTATCAAGATTACAGTAATGTTAGGAGCCGTTACTTCATTTCATTATCATATTTTGCCGTACAATTTACAAATACAAGCATGTCGCTAATAAAGGCTAAACCTAACAATCGTGTGGGACATGATAGCTCTAGGCATAGTTGAATTAACTATGATTATTCCTTAATGGAGTTCAGATAAAGACTCGAAAACTAGACATTATAACCTTGGACACCTATGATTCGAATCTTTTTTTACTTCTATCAAGATTGTCCTGAACGCAAACGTTACAGTAGATCTAAAAGAAAATCAAGAGTACCAAACTCATTCTTGTGAGAATGTTCGCTGTTAGGAAGGATGTGTTAATTGTATCTTAAAATTAAGTTTAGTGTATCTCGTAAAAATTGCTACTGGGGCCTTGAAAATTTCTTGTCATGAGTGCTTCATAACTAAGGAAAAAGAAACAAAACAGATTTGCAACATAAATGGGTCTGGATAACTACTATCCTTATTGGGATCGTGTTCTGTTTATACTTACTTTAGCAATGACATGATTTGTTGTGCTTGGCTGTCAGTTTTCTTCCAATATATTATAATAAGGGAGGATGAGTATTTTCCAATCTGAGTATGCATCCCTTTCCGATTACAATATGAATACGGTATCAGTCTATGTAATATGAAAATTCCGAGATGATTACTTACGATAGAGTCTACCAATTCTTTGCGGTAAATATTTTTAAAAATAATTTTATGGAACATATTAAATTGAAAGTATGCAGAATTCTACATTCTGGCATGATTATTTTGACCACTTATTTAAGTTTCTCACATCAACCTTTGATTTTAAGCAAGGAAGAATGTTACTCTTCGTCGAATGAATGTCTACCTCGATCACTAAACTCAGGGCAGTGAAGTCATTATTACCTCTTATTTTATTGTAATAAGGTCTATACAATCCCAGATTTACTATCGATTAACAAGAGCAATCTGACTTCAGAACAGCCTTAAGAAAACACAAAGTACGTACGGGTATGATCTTAAACTAAAATAAGTATGCACATACGCAGGCAAATACTTGGGCAAAAAAGAAAAAAAAAAAAACACCATCCTCAAAAAACTAAATTCTTACAGAGCACATGGGGAAAAAAATCATATTACAAAAGCTTACAATTAGC
>NC_090725.1:123656209-123661209 GCF_036898095.1 Palaemon carinicauda | reverse complement strand
CCTTTAATATTCACTCCATAATCCTAAAATCTTATTTGATTTGAGGATTTGTATAATAAAAGCGATAAATCTTTTTATCCATGTTTGCCACGCTAATTTAGATACTTTCCGTAACAACAGGTCAAAATGACGTTCTTGGACAGAAAGTAATTTTTGCATGCAATTGCTAAATCCTTATCTCCTCCTACCACAACGGTGCATTTACATTTACATTACACAATAAAGCTTTCGATGCTAAACCTAATTCATATGCAATACCAGGAAGACATTTTTTACTCGAATGGAATCCTATTGATTTACAGCTCTATTCGAAATCCGCTTTCCATTTGGAAATGAATGGAAAATAAGAAATATATGTTGGTGCCTCAATAAATGAATATTAAAGCTTTAAAACCATTTTTATAAGAAAGCCAATCTGGCCAGTTCAAAAAAAAATAATTAAATAGAAGTTACGCCTAATAGTAATATGGAAAATTATGGGCAGTGTGGCAATAAAAAGAGGAAAGGAAAGGAATATCAGTGTGGAAGATGCTACATGTATGACTGTGGGTAAGTACATATAAATGAGGCTGCTAGTTACGCCTACCACCCCACGGATGTTGTAGACCCTGGTTAAGTGCCAAGGGCATCTGGTATTTCTCATTGGTCAATTTTCTATCTAATGGTCAGAGTTTATGATGCTAACCTTACCCGATTGGATGACAAGTTTTATAGCAATTATTGTATATATAAACATATATATATATATATATATATATATATATATATATATATATATATATATATATACATACATGTACACACACACACACATTATATATATATATATATATATATATATATATATATATATACATATATATGTGTATATATATATTGTAAACATATATAAATATACATACATATGTATATATATACATATATATGCATATATATCCATATATATATATACTGTATATATATATATATATATATATATATATATATATATATATATATATATATATATATATATATATATATATATATATATATTATTATTATTATGTATGGGTGTGTAGATAAACATATACAGACGTGTGCGCCTTCGCAATCATTTATACATTGACACATAAATCTAAATGCAAATACACTCAAAATAACATCAAGTAACATTTTCGCCTTTTTGAAGGACCACTGATATGAGAAGTAGGGGTGATGTATAAGAAAAATTACCAGCTTTATATTTGGGAGGTATGGGGAGGCATATGGTGCGATTCTCTTTTACAACGACATTCAAGCCAACAGTAAAGTTGGAATGAGTACAAAATTGATCCTATCCATACCTGATCTCCTAGGACTTTTAAAATGACTCCCTCTTTATATATATATATATATATATATATATATATATATATATATATATATATATATATATATATATATATATATATAACTGGGATAATTATTAGGTAAACTTGAACGCTTTAATAAAAAAAAGACTTTGCCTGTCAGCTAATTATAAAAATAAATAAAGAATGAGATCAGTTTAATTCCAGGAGAAACTTTTAAAAATATTACAGATATTGCCTTTGGTTACAGCATTTACATGCAATTACAAGAAACAAGAGAGATTAAAGAGTAAAAATATCACGGTAATGTAATAAATTACTAGTATCGTACGGCAAATACTCTAACAAATATGGAAGTACATAAAGTATTCATTCAATGATATATCTGTGAGAGCAGGACAAACACAAATCAAGCTGTGTGATTCGCAAAACAAAGTTTAAAGTGGTAAATATATTAATATCTAAATTGAAAAATAAGCGATTAAAGACGGACGCAAGTCGCGGAAAAAACAAAAATATTTTAGTATTTGATTATCGAAACTTTGGAGAAAAATTCGTTTCTTGAACTTGAATAGTAACCGAGAAAACTTTCAACTCAATTCATCGGCATCTTTTCTCTGGAATGTTTCTTATTAAGAAAAACTTTTGCAACCAAAGTTACCTTCACGGGATCAACTTCATCAGAAGGCCATTATGAGAGAGAGAGAGAGAGAGAGAGAGAGAGAGAGAGAGAGAGAGAGAGAGAGAGAGAGAGAGAGAGAGAGAGAGCAAATACACAAACAGTACCATGCCAAAAGGAATGTGCAAGGTACATTCATCAAGTATAATTCCCTTTGGGTGTAAGTTATTCCCAAGATTCAGTGAATTATATATGAATTATTTATGTGAGATAATCTTTAAATAAATATGTATGCATATACTTTATACATTGGTTCTCTATTTGATTCCTTGGAATTATACACTGACACCCAAAGAATAATGCAGCTTTTTAATTTCTAAAACCTTAAAGCATAAAACCAACCACAGTCAGGAGACTACCCTACTTCCTTCCTTTCTTCTAATAAGGAAGAGTAAGCGGTGGCGGAATCGTAGCAAAAGCAAATCAAAACGAAAAGCAACTTGTTTCAATTTTCCTTTCTTATACTTATATATCTAAATATTAGTCAACTCTTGGCTTTCGAATTCAAGTAATCTCACAAATTTACACTGAGCCTTAATATGATATTTCTACTTTCACTTTTATTTTTTTTTTTTAAATCGCTAAATGTCTGGCAACATTTATTCCAGGATTTTTACCGTTTTAAATACGAATATATTGACGTAAAGGAGTGATAGTGCGGTCACTAACCCGTAAAATATATTAACAAAGTATGTATATATATTACAGCACCAACTAAACTACCGAGGTAATATTCCAATCATTAACAATAACAATATAAACTAAAGTCATCTTGTTGTACACATGATAGATATTTCTCATTAAAAAAAAAAAAATTCAGTAAAATATATTGTCTATGGTCCAAGGGTTCAAAAGGTGAAAACAAAAAAATAAGGTTATATATCAATCCCTTTGAAAAGATTGGAACCGGCCACGAACCAAAATCTAAAAGAAATCTGGTTGCTTTACGAATCGTTAAACAGTCAGGACTGGTCCACGGCCTGTCTTACATTTTACAAAAGTTGCCCAGAAATTTCTGAAAATAATTACCAAATGTTGGAACTGAAAACCAATGAACCTCGTTGACTCAAAATTTTTATTCGTATGCATTTCAATAAATTTTTTTACATCAGTTATGATGGATAGAAAGAACATACAATTTTAAAATTTTACTTAATATCAGTAATGAAAAAGTAGAAGCGACTCGAATTCGTTTCGAGGGACTATACAAATTACTGGTCAGATGCCACTCAGTCACAAAATAAAAGCAATCACATTTTGAGTGCTTATATAATTATCAAGCTTTTATTAAAACAAGAATGAGCCCTTAATGCAAAATATATAAACTGTTTTGTGAAACATAGTGTTGACTAAGGCGTGTTACCCAGTTAAGAATATTCAGCCTGCTTGACCATTTCATTTAATACAAACACATGGAACAGATTTCTATCGGATGCAGTGAACAGTGACACGGTAAACGAATTCAAGAATAAGTTATATAAGATCATAAAAACTCCGTGAATGGACTAAAAAGTCTTTGAGACATCCAAAATCCTTGTAACTCCTTGTGCCTACTCCTTCTCCCACACAACAAAAAATCCTAAACAGATGTTGGTAAACCAAATTACTAAATGCTGTCCGAAATTGAAAAAATAAAAGTCAAATATCATTTGCAACAGGCAAACCTTTCAGGTACTCGAAATCATTCTGCATTATGGAACAGGAAATAAGATTCTATTTCATGCAAATGACTCCATTAGCCTGCGCGTCCCATAAAAAATCATCATAGAAAATGGGTACTAACTCGTATGTACACCATCGTAACTCTTAATATTTCATTATTGTTTGTGAGAGAAAGTCTACGGTGTCTTTTCACATAATTCCATTAGAGATATAATAGTGGACGGCGGAAGCGGACAAGTTACGTGGTGGCAATTATATAAATCATCAGAAACAAGTGTTTACTTTATAAAGGAAGTACTGTAAAAAAAAATTAAATAATCAAAGTTGCATATCTGTGAATCATATAATGTAAATTTATAAGTAATTGCAGGAAAACTAGCTTTTACTTACACTATTCTGAGTATATGGCATAAAAGATGCACATTAAATTCTCCGAGAATTTCGACAAACCTTTCGAGAACCAGAGATAAAACAATATATAAAGTCCCAAATAAACTACCTAGCTAGATTTCACCAAACTAAAATTAAAAGGAAATGAAGCAGAACACTGGAATACATTGATCAATCAAAATATGTAAACCTTTCAGTTTTTAAACATCTAAATAATACTTGAAAATCATAACTATAAAAAGCCCCAAGGTAATTATTATTATTATCATTATTATTATTATTATTATTATTATTATTATTATTATTATTATTATTATTATTATTATTATTATTATTATTATTAATTGCTAAGCTAAAACCCTAGTTGGAAAAGGAGGATGCTCCAAGCCCAAGAGCTCCAACAGAGAAAATCGCTCAGTGAGGAAAGGAAATAACGAAACTACAAGAGAAGTAATTAACAATAAAATAACATATTTAAGAACAGTAACAACACTAAAATCAGAATATCATAGAAAAACTAAATACTACTCATCCAAAAATATATATATATATTCATAAACACTTGAATTATGAAATTTACCCAATTCTGACCTAATATTTTAACAACTAAAAGATTAAGTCCTATTTTATAACCAATTACAATATCTATAAAATTTTATCGTACACTAAATTACCTGACTCCATTTTCTCACCAATTATATGATGTAAACTAGCACGGGAAAACGTCATTAGCATTTTGATATCTGTCTCAAAATTGTGAGAAAAATCGTAAAAACTCTTCCAAGCCTAATTCCAAATGCCAACGAGGATATCTCCGCAGCTCACGTCAAAAGAAATATTATCAAAATAGTAGAAAAAGAAGTTCCAAAAAGCCTGGGGTTTTTTGGCCCTGGAAATCTGCATAAACTCTCTCAACAAACGGAATGAGATAAGGTATT
>NC_090725.1:123648709-123651209 GCF_036898095.1 Palaemon carinicauda | reverse complement strand
TGGACATGAGCTACCAAAAACATATTTACATAATGGAGTAACTTACATTATGAAGTTGTGAAAATTCAGATCTTTCCCTAGAGCAAGATTTTTGGAACTCCCGCAGCAATTTTGAAGCATCATTAAAGATGCCGATGCCTTTACTAATATTTTCATAAATTCATGGGCAAATGATACTAACATTTTCAAATTTATTGTAATTGTATGTTATTAGATTTCTTTAATATTTGTTTCTATGAATGTAATGCAATTATATATTAGTAATGTATGTAAATGTATGTAAATATACATATATATGTATATATATGCATATATATATATATATATATATATATATAATATTTGTATACATATATATAAATATATACATATATATATTTATAATATATATATATATATATATATATATATATATATATATATATATATATATATATATATATATATATATATATATATATATATATATGTAAGAACTGTCAACATGAAAACGAACTTACACTAGACAAAGGGGACTTCGATGCTATTTTTATTTATTCCAGGAACGACGGCACTTTACCTTCAAAACAGAAACTAATAAACTATTCAATAACAAATATTGTACGCTTTCAATTCAGAAGGGCCAAATGGTTTTGTTCTTGTATATCAAATATATTTCAAGCGTTTACCTGGTTAGTAGAAACATACCTAGTTTGTAATCGTGTACCTTTCCGCTCGCAAGGAGCGCCATTACGTTAGATTTCTGTGTAAATAAACTAGTTAATCTCAGCCAGCGCGTCTGTCCTAACTCCGACCAGCAAAATATATATATATATATATATATATATATATATATATAAATATATATATATATATATATATATATATATATATATATGTATGTATATATACACACACACACACATATATATATATATATATATATATATATATATATATATATATATATATGTGTGTGTGTGTGTGTGTGTGTTTATACAGTATATACACATATCAATTTCTATATGTATAAGTATGTACGCATATACATGCACATAAATATATGTATATACATAAATGTATAAAAATGTACCGCCATATATATATATATATATATATATATATATATATATATATATATATATATATATATTTATATATATGCATACATGCTTTTATACATATAGACATATAAATACTTTGTATATTTATACATTATAAATTCTATACCTCTATATATTACACACATACACACACACACACACACACACATATATATATATATATATATATATAATATATATATATATATATATATATATATATATATATGTCTGTAATCTTTACTATAACTGCCATTCTCCTTCTTTCACCTTTTTCAAATATTTCAAACATCCATATTCCCATAATTCACCTCAGCATTCTCATCTGTGTTCTTTGAAGCTTTGTCTTTTTTTTCTATTTTCGTCTTAGTGCCCATATTTCCGATCCATACATTAACTCTGGTGTTATTGTTGTGCCTTGACTTTTAGATTGATTGATACATTCTTATCACATAATATTCCTGCAACCTTCCTCCACTTCCTCTTGGAGGTTTTTATCCTATTTTCAACTTCAGCCTTACATCCTCCCTCCAGAATTATGGTTGATCCCTCTACTTCCATGCAGGCTATCCTGTCCCTACTTTCCTTACTGCCCACATTAATCTCAGTTTTATCAACAGTGACCCCAAAGTCACCCTTCTTCAAAGTCTCCTGCCATTCTACAAACTTTCTCTGTAAGCCTTCCTCATTTTCAGCAGTAATCATTAAATCCTTTGCATATAGCAACTCTCACAACTCTTCATTTCTGATCTTTTCACTTGCCAAAATCTAAGACCACCGCAAATAAAAACGTGCTTAATGGGGACCCCTCGTGTAATAAAACAATAACTTCTGTGGTTTGCTTCCCTAACCCCTGTTATCACTTTTGTCCTTGTTCTTTTGTACATCATCTCAACTTTTCTAGCTAACTTCTCAGGGGCTTTCATTTTCCGCATGCACCAAAACAAAATTTCTCTTGATATTCTGTCATAAACCTTCTCTAGAACTAAAGAACCACACATAAGAGTCTGCTTTCCCTATAGCCACTTTTCCTATGCCTGCCTTACTATACAGATGACATCCCCAGTCCCTCTCCCCCTCATGAATCCTTACTTCTGTTTCTCAATCTTTACAATCTCTCATCTTGTACCTTCTCAAAACTTTACAAACAATGCTATGTTAGTTTAATTCCCCTGTATTTACCACATTCCATGACATCATATTTTTGCTTAAATATAGATTCCATTACACTCTCCGTACAGTCTTCATGCATTATTTATTCTTCCCTAATCGCACTTAATAAATCCAGCATCCATTCCTTCCCCTCTGTAGGTAGTACCTTAACCATTTCAATTTAAAATTCTGATGGACCTGGTGTTTTACCATTTTTCATTTTACTCAGTGCCCTTTTCACTTCTGTATTCTATATATCTATTACT
>NC_090725.1:123631209-123633709 GCF_036898095.1 Palaemon carinicauda | reverse complement strand
AGTCGCTGTTGAAGGACATGTCTGAGGGCTTTATCCTGCAGTTGACTATCTACGACTGATATATATATATATATATATATATATATATATATATATATATATATATATATATGTGTGTGTGTGTGTGTGTGTGTGCGTGTGTGTTTATATATACATATAAATATACATATATATACACACACACACACACACACATATATATATATATACATATATATATATATATATATATATATATATATATATATATATATATATATTCAATAATTCAGTAGTTTTATCCCCAATACTCTTGGTATTCTTCTTATTTCTTAGATAACCCGCAAATACCATTTATTATCGAAATCTCTCTGGCACGAGATCACAGACCCATAGGGATATTCCTTTTTTGATAAATATTTCTCCACGAAAAAGGATTCAAACGTTAGTGCCAAGTAGAAATATGTTGAAACATTTGACTTAGCTGCATCTAATCCTGTCGAATTTAGGATAGCACTTGTACTCGGGATTTTGGGTCTATGACTCCGTGGCATAGCGAATTTGATATTGAAAGTTATTTGTGGTTTATTTGAAAGAGGAAATATATATGCATTCCTATACAATATATATATATATATATATATATATATATATATATATATATATATATATATATATATATATGTGTGTGTGTGTGTGTGTTTGTGTGTGTGTGGGGGGGGTTGTGTGTACACAACAACACATATATACACTCATGCACACATGCAGTAGGTTAGCAATCTACATACGGCCACACTACGCAATTAAGAAGTATCAAAACATATAGTTTTAATTTTCTGTATATGCTAAGCACACTAAGAACTGAAGAATATATAAAGAAAAAATCATTACGTATTACTTAAAAGTAATTGGGGGTTATTTACCGGCCTACAATATGGAGTTTATTTACACTTGAAAATAGGATTGTGTAAGAGAGAGAAAGATAGAGAGTTTGATTCATTTAAAATTCTCTGGCATCCTGACATCAAAGGTTAGTGACGCCGATATCGTTTGTTATAAAGAATAAAAGAGAAGTCAATGGAAAAAAAAAAAAAAAAAAAAAAAAAACAATGATGTCCTTATAAAATCTAAATAGCGTTCAGAAGAGCTGCTTCAGAAATAAATCTAAAAATCCCGCTAGCATAGTACAATATATCCTGTCCAAGAATCTTGGCAAGGATAAACCTGCCATCCTCACCTCGAAGCCTCAAACAGATATATATTTCTTTCGTTACTGTAAGTGGGGCTTTCAGTTAACAAATGCCTCATTGTTAAGGGTACCAAACAATCGTCGCAATATGGCTGGTACTGTCCAGTTAGCAGAAATTCATGTGTCAACCGAGTGTGACGAATGCGGAGACGTCAAAGAGTAGTCTCCCACTTTCGGGACAGCATGTTATACCTCCAAGGGGATATAACTTCCGTTATTTCTCTCATATTATTTTAAACTAAACCATCCCAATGCGGTTTCCAATTATTATAAATAAAATTCTTAATGCTGGGTAAACAATCATCATAGAGAATGGGATATATTCTTGGTAGCAACTCAGCTGTATAATATTTGTCAGTAAATCTGCCCTCTCATTTCCAGACACACCTATGTGTGCGGGAACCCAAGAAAATCTAACTGTTACACCTCTCAGTCCAAGAATAGAAAATCATTCTAAAATCTTTAAAACTAAAGTGTTGCGGGAATTAAAAACTTCTAAAACTGGAAGGACACTCTTTGCATCACTATAAACTAAAACTATCCTGCTCCTCCAATGGAATTTTCGCAATAGGGGTTAGTATGCCATACTGTTCGGCAGTAAATATAGAAGCTTTTACAAAAAGTGCACCTCTCTTATTAAAAGTATTAATATATACTCCAAATCCAACGGGAATCAAATTTGGAGTCATCAGCATATTTAAAAGTCGATTCCCAATGTTCTACAACATGTTCCATGAAAAGAGACCTGGCTTCTAAGTCAGTCAGATTATTTCTAACACCAATAAAATATTTACAAAAAGATATCTCTGGTAATTTCCACGGAGGGGTTGATGATATCTTAAATGGAATCACTTTACTTCTAGCTATATCAAGACTGTGTATCAATTGTTTTACCCAAAAACCATAAGGTTGAGGAGATTTTGGGTGCAACTCAAAGTATGTTGAGTGTCTTACAAGGTTTGCAGTCTGATCAAGACTGTGTATCAATTGTTTTACCCGAAAACCATAAGGTTGAGGAGATTTTGGGTGCAACTCAAAGTATGTTGAGTGTCTTACAAGGTTTGCAGTCTGATAGGCTAGAGAATTAGGTAACCAATACTGAACAATAGAAGACTTTCGGTAAAGCTCTAAAAGTAACCATGCATCATCAACAAGGATGCTTGGGATAGGCGAAGTCCTAAAGGCTCCTGTGTCCAATCTGATACCAGTAAGGTGTATAAAATCTTTAATAGGCTTGGTGTGGCTGTGGAGTATATTTCACATCCATAACTA
>NC_090725.1:123623709-123626209 GCF_036898095.1 Palaemon carinicauda | reverse complement strand
GAAACTCATTATGACATTGAGCAAACTATCTGATGAAATGTCAATGGGCTCCTTAATAGCTTGGATGGAGATGTTGATGGGAGGGAGGTCTCGGTAAATCTTCAGTAAAGGAATTTACAATCCATTTATATGTGGCTTCTTTAGCCTCTGATTTATAAGGTAATTATCTATTAATTTTAACCCAGCAATCCCGAAATTCTAAGATTAGTAATTTTCTTTTAAATGCTTCGAAAATATCAGGAAGAGAAATACGATTTCCATTTGCACCTTGCATTGCCTTGTTTAGCTTCTCTACTTCATCAAAAATATCAACTAGATATGTTACTTTAACAAGTCACCTAACCTCGTTATGAAACAGTATTGAGCGATGTTCAGCTCCAACGTCTCCACATAACACATCGAATATTCTTGAGTTGGTTGCCCTTGATTTTATCAAGTTAACCACAGCCACTACTGTGTTCAAGTTAACCACAGCCACTACTGTGTTCAAGTTAACCACAGCCACTACTGTGTTCAAAGCGCTATACAATTCAGGTTACATTTATTTAGTTAGGTATACGAGTGACAAATTTATGCATCTTCACTTTACAATTTGGGAAAATAAAGAGAGATGAGGGTTAAGCGAGAAAATTTATTTAATCATCCTAATAAAATCTTTATAACTACATTCGTATTCGCATTCAAGTATTCATGTTGCAGCCTAGTTTATAATAGCCCTAGGTTACCGATTTCGTGATATCAATTTCATTCAATTAATGTATGTGTTTTATTCCGAATTTTAACCAAAAATAGTGTAGATAAACCTTCATGATTTCCATTAATATTTGTTGTTGTCCAGTTTAGAATGAGCCTTGGCTACCGAGTACCTGTACTGTGATAGGCCTAGCTCCTTTATTCAATTATATATTGTGTTTTATACTAGCCATACTCTCAATACTAAAACTTAAAAATGTGCCAAAATAAAGCAAACAACGGATTAACGGTATGCAAAGGATAAGGAAATTATAGCACTGATAATATTGATGCTAATAATGATAATGCATAACTGTTATTTTTTTTTTTTCATTATCTATACCTTCATCTATTTATATTTTAATACTTTTTTGATTGCCTAAAACTTCTCGCACACCTTCTACTCTACAGTCACGGACCCTTTGTGGTCTGGGGACTCCTAGTTGAGGACCATTTTTGTAAGATATCTCTGGAAGAAGAAAAGGCTCTGTAAATGAGGGTGAAAGGAATAATGCTCATCGTAGACAATTTCCCACATCATTTAATCTAGATTTCCATAAGTTATAGGAAACACAGAAATTCACTCCAGTCTAAGACCGTACCTCATGTCGTAGCTATCATGGGAGCCAACCAGGTCTCCTCTTAAGCAGGAAAAGATTAACATAGTCAACTTATTCACTATTAAAAAAAATTGTGCATGTAATACGTCATTTAGAATTCCATATTAATAGATAATAGCGTAATATCATGGTTCAATAAAAATAAAACCAGTAAAGATGCTGATTTTGTACCAATAGTGCCTTTGTTTCAGGAAAGTTGCTAGCCCTTATCCTTCTTTTACCAAGATTGCAACCCCCCCACATCTGTGTATCCATTATCTCACTACTTACATTTACCTATATACACTGTTTTATAAGATAATATCAAAATCTAGTCCGTCTTGGTCTGGAAATGATTCAAGTTTTTGTAGTTAGCGAGATAAGTGTTCTGATAATTAACTACAGAGACCCATAAATATGTCTATGGTATAATACTAATATGATATCATTTTTTATGGAAATTCTTCCTTAATGTTAATAGTATAGAAGACAGCTTTCGTTTACATGGTCCAAAATCAGCCCACACAGTTGCTAATGGGTGTAAATGTCTGCTAAGACAAAGAAAAAAGAAACAGACTAACAACTTCTACCATAAAGATGTGCTAACCAAACCGAAAGGTTGTAGTTTTCGAGCGCGCTTCAAAAACGGAAATGGAATATCATTTAGAAAACAAGCACATATTTTTATCTATCTATCTATTTATTGGAGGGCCAATTCTGTGGTGAGTCCTGCGTTATTATGGAATTCCTCTTAAATATGTAAATTTGATGAAGTCTGTTCATGGGCATAGCAAGGGAAAACTTAATGTTAATGGAGTCCTATCAAATGAATTTCCAGTGAAGAGTGGAGTACTCCAAGGGAATGTGTTGTCGCCTATGTTGTTTATCCTCCTCATGGTTTTTGTAATGCATAGAACACTTGGGGGTGGCGTAGAAGGATAAGACTGGATTGGTAACATGAAATTATTGGACCTAGAGTATGCTGATGACGCTATCCTTATTAGCAAAACACCACAGACATGCAAAGCTTGCATATTAGAATGCATACATTATCACGTGAGGTTGGACTCAAGATAAATAGAAGAAAGACAGAGATGATGAGAACGGATTATGCAACGGGAGATGATATATCATTGGAAGGAGAAATGATTAATAAGGTGGAATCAATT
>NC_090725.1:123608709-123613709 GCF_036898095.1 Palaemon carinicauda | reverse complement strand
TATATATATATATATATATATATATATATATATATATATATATATATATATATATATATATATACATATATATATATATATATATTATATATATATACATATATATATATATATATATGTATGTATGTATGTAGTTATATACTGTATTATTTTCTTTTAAGTTCAATGTAAAGAATTGCGAAGCTTCCCTAGAAAAGTGACGCATCCTATTTTCTATAATCAGTGAAGAGGAGGGGTAACTTTAACAAACCAAGTTCAAAAGACAAAACACTTTTCTTTCTCATAACTATCAAAGCCATTTCTTTAACGCAAAAAATACACTAGAATACTGCCTTTGACTGTTTATAAATAAAAGCAGTCTACCTTTAATCAAGAATGGGTTCCAAATTCGCTTTAACTTATGACTGGTTTTATAAACTAAGGCGTGGCCATTATCAATGAAAAAATACACGAAGAAATCTTTAATATTCCCATTTCATGGTTTAATAAAAGATAGACTAATATCGTTCTATAACTGATTGGCATTTATAAATTTTACATAAGCAAATGCAGAAATTATGAACTCAAAAGTCTTCAGGCATAACATAAAAAGCATTTAATGTTAAACGAAAATGTTAAAAATTTAAAATAAAACATTCTCTATCAACAAAATTCAGCTTTACTTTCGTAAGTCTTACGAAAGAAGTAAAACGATATTGGAGTGCAGCCTGAAGATGCAAAATAAGTGAATATTCATATTTTCGGTTCGTTTCTCATAATTTTCATACATTCTGAATATACCATTCATTATTTTTCTACACTGTTAATTCAAAGCATATAACCACACTTCAACACCTCATTTTAGAGTATAAAGCAATGTAGGAGGCAGTGTATAGAAATATAACAGACATCATTAATGCATATTGTACCAGAGATCATTATCATCATTATCATCTCCTCCCACGTCTATTGACGCAAAGAGCCTCGGTTAGATTTCGCCAGTTATGCATATTTTGAGCTTTTAAATAAGCATCTCCTACTAAACGCTTCATAGTCCTCAGCTATAAAAGCCTGGGGCTTCCAACTCTTCTGGTGCCTTGTGCAGCCAGGTGAAAGTTAGGTGAGCTAATCTCTCTTGGGGAGTGTGAAGAGCATGCCCAATCCATCTCCATCTACCCCTCACCATGATCTCATCCACATATGGTACTCGGGTAGTCTCTTTTCTAATCCTGTCCTGCCATTTAACTCCAAATATTCTTCCGAGGGCTTTGTTCTCAAATCTTTAAAATCTGTTGAATATTGTTTCATTGCATTGTCAGACCACGACTCGTGTCCATTCAGTAACACCGGTCTCACTAAACTGATATATAGTCTGATTTTTTTATGTAATTTCAAGCGATTTGATTTCCAAATTTTACTTAACCTAGCCATTGTCTGATTTGCTTCTTTCAATCTTTCATCAAATTACAATTCTAAAGACCTTATATTAGTGATCATAGTTCCTAAATATTTAAATGATTCCTCCTATTTAATCCTTTCTCCTTCCAATGATATTTCATCTTCCATTGCATATTCAGTTCTCATCATAATCTGTCTTTTATCTATATATCTTGAGCTCAGCCTCCATTAATATTTCATGCATTCTGGTAAGTAAGCTTTGTAAGCCCTTTGGTGTTCTGCTAATAAGGACACCGTCATCAGCATACTCTAGGTCAGCTAATTTCCTGTTACCAATCCAGTCCAATCCTTTTCCACTATCCCCAAACTGTTCTATGCATTACAAAATCCATGAGGAGGATAAACAACATAGGTGACAACACATTCCCTTGGAGTACTCCACTGTTTACTGGAAATTCATTTGATAGGACTCCACTAACATTAACTTTGCACTTGCTATGCTCATGTACAGACAAAGGTTTTTCCATTGTCCACAAATGCCATCAAAAGTGAATTTCTATATTTTACACATTGCTGTAGAACATGTCTTAAAATAAAAATTTGGTCAGTACAAGTAGTTAATATTGTAGAAGTTTGTCTGAAGATGTCATCCTTAATACGTTAGTTAGTAGAGATAAAGCGGTAGTAGAGCTGGTTCAATAATACCCTAATCCATTTCAACGCATCTGCATAATAACCTATGGAGGGTTCTAGCTGTCTGTCTTACTTCACATTTCTTATCATACACCCCTTCTGTTATTCCCCATCATCCTTAGCATATACACCTTATTTCCTAAACATATCAATCATTTCCACTCTTTGAACACCCAAACTAATGTCCAATATACATCTTCCACCGTTTTTACACTAATATACTTATTTTTGCTAGTATTCAAGTATTTTCAGAATACTTCCGCCGGTCATCTTTTATCTTATCATATACGCAAAAATCTATATCTCTCTATATCAATGTCAATTATCTTAGAAAGCTTATACTATCACTTACTTTTAACAGACGCAGAATTCCTTCTATATTTTCTTAAAAACATTTCGTTTCGTTTATAGAAAACTACTATTTCCCTTTAACAAATTATCGACACCTTCATCATCTACATCAGCTTCATATCAAGTATTCATGCATATAACGTAATTCGTCCAGACTTCTCAATAAATCAATAAAAATAAACTCACCAGTCCTACATTAATATAAACCATATGAGTAATCCAATTTAAGCAACCATAAAATTGCACAAACTGCAAAGAGCAACATCCTAGCCATAAGGAAGTTTGAACATCAGAAGTATAAAAATATGAGAAGAAGGTAAAAAAACTCCAAAGCACCAATAAAATACCAATACGGAATTAGGACAACAATGAAAAGGGGATAATATAATGACTCTATGAGGAAGAGAAAAATCGCTTTATAACTCATAGCATTTAAAAAAATTGAATCTACTTTAAAACTGACGAGCTGAAACAGTGAAACGATTCTTCTTGTGTCGCCAAAACGAAAATTATACAAATCAAATCATTCTTAAATCCCATCGGAACAATGTAATGCAACGTCCGCTTCATCTTCGTATATCTTTCTTATCTATTCTCCATAAGATTTCGTTCCCAATCATTCTCAATCTTGGAGCACCCGCATTATTTCCCCTTAAAATTCCCATCATCACCAACACCCAAGGGAAGACGGAAAGGTAAAGCATTATCTCCAAAGGATGGGGTGGGTTAGGGGTGTTAAGTCACATCTAAGGGGTGGGCAAACAGTAATCTACCCCAACAATTGTAGCCCAAATGAAATCTCATCATCACGTAATTCAGAGGAAACTTTTCTCTCCTCTCCCCTGAATAGACTTTCATTAGGGACTAACGCAGCCCGTGTGTCGCTGCCCAATAGGCCTATGCGGGTAATAAGTACATGGAACCACAAATAAACACAAAGAACTAGGTACCTCATTCACTCACCAAGATTTGTCTTCATAAAAACATCCTTTTTTTACCGTATTGTAAAGATCTTTTCCAAGAAAATCAATTCCTCTTGGTAATGAACTACCCGTAATAATAATTTTGCACTAAGATACTCAGTATTGTCATGAAATATTTTTTTGTAAGTATAAATTTTAATGTTAAAAATTAAACCATATTTAGACATAGTGTAATGTAAATGGTCATCGTCACTGGAAACATTATAAAATAAATAAACAAACAAACGTCAATGCTCAATACATCGTACTTGTTTTTGATGAATACAAATATAAGCGTTAACTATCCGTACACACTATATTGAATGTACATGATGAGAAATTCTGGCGTGCTCCATGTGATGTTTGCACATCATGAATATATGATAAAAGCCTAAAAATACTGTTTGCACAATCCCAGATTCATTCTATCGGCTCTCGTGACTTAAAATGACCCTCTGCTGATAGCACCTGATCCATAAGGTCATTCGTCGGAACTTTGAATTTATTCTTTTATATTTAAGAAGAACTAATTTTTTATCAAGATCCTGAAACAGGTTCATGATGACATTTTCATAAAAAATACGATTTGAATTCCTAATCTAATAAAACACAAGAAACTGCAATCAATAACAGAAATGAAATCAATGAAAAAATGTACTAATTATAACACTGATGGTAATTCCAGGATATATTGAAACTCATATATTTGCAAAATATATAGCATTATTTCCGTTATTAGTACACTGTTATACGCTCACAAAACTATTTATGCGGGAGTGAACAGGACATATCAAGCCATGTTCTACTCACCTTTCAATCCACCAAATACCTTGGATGTATGTGTGCACATACGCGTGCGTGAATTTAGGCGATAGTAAGTTATACAGTTTTCTAAATGACGGAAGTAGTTTAGTTGTTTCATTCTTATTTTCTAGAATGAAACGTGACCGTGAGTAACCGGTAGCCTATTATCAATTTTACCATTCTTATTAATAACAGCATCAGTCGAAGAATTTCGAGACGCTGCTCTGTTCCCTTTGCAATCTGACTACTAAGAAAGTTGAATTCAGACAACTGAAATAATGTGCACAATTGCTAATCGGCAAGTAAATTATTACTATTCTATCTTATAATAACACCTTAATCCATTTCAACGCATCTGCATAATAACCTATGGAGGGTTCTAGCTGTCTGTCTTACTTCACATTTCTTATCATACGCCCCTTCTGTTATTCCCCGCCATCCTTAGCTTATACGTCTTTTTTCCTAAACATGGTGATTCTGTCGTTTTCAGAAGACAAACCAGCCAATCTCCTGGAACGCACAAGTGATGGTTCTGCACCCTGTTCCTTTTGGCAATTGGCAACTTTTTCGTTTACAACATGGGTTGCTGTAGGGAACCGAGTTATAACGGGAAGGCAAGAGGCAACCCGGCCATCGGGTGTGGCCAAGATGTGTCTTCTTTACGAAGGGAAATAAGCTAATTAGAATATCTAATGGTCTAAAAAATGTACATATATCTTGTTTCGTAAAGTTTTCTTAACCTTCTCTGGAATAACCCAAAAGAACAGGGTGAAAAATTCACCAGGAAGTTGGCAGATTTCTATTCTGGAAACA
>NC_090725.1:123601209-123603709 GCF_036898095.1 Palaemon carinicauda | reverse complement strand
TGATACACGAAGTTAATCTTTGTTCCCTTAGGATATAATTACACGATTTTCATGTGAAAGCTGCTACGAGAAACACTTAATTCTCCTGTCAAGGTCAAATATAAAGGGTGAAAGTAAGAAGTGAGTGGTTTGATATAGAAGTAAAAGAATGAAGAGACTCACCATTGAAGGTACATTAAAATGGTATTGAAAAAAACGGCAGTAAGTTAGAATATACTCTAACAAGCCATAAGTTAGAATATACTCTAACAAGCCATAAGTTAGAATATACTCTAACAAGCCTAAGTTAGAATATACTCTAACAAGCCATAAGTTAGAATATACTCTAACAAGCCATCCAGGGACATGGAATCTGTAATCATCAAACCAAATTTGGCGTAACTAATAAATTATATAATTGAAACATGAGTGAGGGTTAAAACAGAATTATTCTTAAAACAAGTATTGTAATGAAGAAAGGAGCCTAACAAGCAATATAAGTTGAAAAAAAAATTTTACAATTGCATCCGAGCGGATGCAAGCCAAAATTGAATGACTGTGGTAAGCACAAGTATTTAAAGAAACAAAACTAAAGGGGAAAACAATCTGTTGTTAATCCAGTTTGAATTCATTGAAGTAAAATATTATTTGATTATATAATTTCTGAAATTTGATTGAAAACACCAAAGAGCAGTTATGAATCTTTTACATTATTACTGTGTGAGAGAGAGAGAGAGAGAGAGAGAGAGAGAGAGAGAGAGAGAGAGAGAGAGAGAGAGAGAGTTCACAATATTTACTTAAAATGTACCACAGAGAAAGCATATCTTAAATTGAAAGCAACATTTTACCCGCACATAGCTAAGCTATTATTCTTTATCGTATGAGTCTTTGTGCAGCACCACGCATCTTTCTCTAACAGACGACATATATTTCTCTTTTATAGATGAGATTGAAGCTTCAGCAGGATGAGTTTAAAATTATATTACCAACTTGAGAGGCAGAGAGACGGGATTCATTACATTTTGAAACTACATTCGCAACTTTTTTAAACACATTCCGGCGAGTTCCACTCGACATTTAATGTTGACATTTTTTTCAAAGGAGAGAGAGGAGTGGGAGAATGAAGGGGGAGGGGGTGTAGAAGGGAGGAAGAGGAGAAGAAGGATCAAGAAGAAGAGAGCCGGGTGGCTCACCGACACGTTTCGTTACATATGAAATGACTATGCAATGAGATTATACCAGACTTCAATAAAACTCATTATAAATATCAAAAGTTAAGTTCCTTCGTCGTCATATCTTATTTCCCAAGGAATTAAGATTAAAACATTACAAACTGAATAAGGATTTACCAGAATAGTAGAAGAATCTCAGACTTACCGAACTATATATTTATACCTTAAATAATATTGTCAAATGAATCACTACAAAACACTCACACACACTATCACAAATTCCTTTCCATCAATATGTCAGTTTCCAAAATAAGAAAGTAAATCCAGTCCCATTAGTCTTCAACGGATGAATTATATCGATAAACTAGCAGCAGGAAAATACCACAACAGCATATTAATATTGGATATCTATATCTATATCTATCTACCTATCTATCTATACACACACACACATATATATACATATATGTATATATATATATATATATATATATATACATATATATAAATGCCAAAACAAAGTCTATACTCTTTAGCTTTATTTCTACTGGGGACCAGGGTTCGAATTCTTGGTTGGGCAAAAATACTAATTATAAAAGAAGTTCCCTTACGGGTCTGTGATTTCGTTTTAAAAAGATATTTGTGGGTTACTTGAAGACACACACACACACGCATACGCATATGTATATATATATATATATATATACAGTATATATATATATATATATATATACATATATATATATATATATACATATATATATACATATATATATATATGTATATATATATATATATATATATATATATATACTGTACATCACTGAATAAATGATACTGATCTTTACGACTAAACGTAATTAATCTGGATGAGGTGGTTTTCAAATAAAGTAGAACTGATTGAAGTATACCAGACGTGTTTCATACAATGTAATGCTACTGCTTTTTTTTTTATCTCTTGTTCTCTCCCGCACTGATAATACAAAAATCTGTTTAAGCTTACCATCGCATGTTTCATACTGTTTGAATTTTTGTGACATTGTTGCTTTTTCCACTGTTTGCATATAAGCTTGTTGAACAATCTTCACTTGCATTCACCTCGCCTCTCTGTTCGAGCCTAACAAATACCTTGCCACACAAGAATTGAGGCTGGTGCCACCTATAACTATGTAGTGCCCAGTCAAACCAGAGAAAAATAAATGTCATAAGCACAATGGCTGCAGTGCTTATGTAGAAATGGTACAATACTGAGAAACAACATTGTAATAAAAACCACCCTTTTCTTTACTCTTTTGCTTTTTTTCTAATCTCGTTGTCATGTCACTCCCATATTTTCTTTATACAAACTT
>NC_090725.1:123588709-123593709 GCF_036898095.1 Palaemon carinicauda | reverse complement strand
GTTATGCTACCTACCGCTCCAGAAGAATTGTGCAGATGGTTGTCAGTGGCCGAAAAGTGTGTAAGTAGGATATCGCTTTTGGCGGTGGCCTCGCCAGTTACTAATCTTTTCTTTTTACACAATGCAAGTATGGGCGTGCAATTTTTGGTAGACACGAGTGCTTGCCTTTCTCTTCTGCCAAGGCCACTCTACAAGACATGACATAGTCTGTCTAAGTCTGCTGACGTCCACCTGGTAGCTGCCAACGGATCTGCGATACCAACCAATGGTTATGAAACCCTCACATTATCATTTGGAAGCCACAAATATAATTGGAAGTTTCTCATTGCTAACATAACATTGCCAATCTTCGGTGCAGATTTTTTCTCCCATTTCCACCTCATGGTTGATGTAGCTCACAGAAGGTTACTCAATTTTTCGACACCTCTTCAACCCGTTCCATCCAACCTTGCTCTCCATATCAGCACACCCACAGATGCCTACGCCCACCTCCTCATATTGTGCCCGAAAGCCTTCCATCCAGAACTTTACCAAATGCCAACGGTTTCCACCAAACATGGTATTTATCACCACATCAAGACTATGGGGACCCCAGTGTTCACCAGATTCAGTAGTATGACAACAGATTTTTAGCCAGCTGCTAAACAAACGTTAGCCAAAATGGTAGAAATAGGCTTTTGACAAAAGGACTCAAAGACCATTCTCGTCACCCTTACACATCGTCCTAAAGAAAGATGGCTCTCTACGTTTGTACGGGGATTTCAGGTGCCCATGAACTCAGAAGACATACCCAAGACCGCCATCACCACTCCCTTCGGTACATACACCTTCAATTACTCTCGTTTTGGCCTTCATAATTCTGGGGCCACTTTTCAACGCCATATGGATGGCCTCTCGGGGGACTTACCCTTCTGTAAATGTTATGTGGATGACAAACTTGTGGTCTCTTCCTCCCAAGAGGAACACCTCTGTTACCTACACATCATGCTCAACCACCTACAACAGAAAGGCTTTGTAGGCTGGTATGACAATGTATATTTTGCGCTAATGAAGTATCGTTCATGGCACCGCATCACTCCTGATGGAGTCTACCCCCTCCCTGAGAAGGTAGCAGTGATTAAGAATTTCCCCACACCCTCGACCAACAAAGAACTCCAAAAATTCTAGGGCATAATAAACTATTATCACTGTTTCCTGCCAGCCATTGCTGCCACTCTTGCCCCCTGTATGCTCTCTCAAGGGGAAACCGAAAGACCTAAAGTAGGGTCCCCTTCAAAAAGTAGCCTTCTGCAATGCAAAGAATGCCCCATCAACCACTGCTGCTCTCACTTTTCCTGTGCCACATGCCCCTCTACTTCTCTCCACCAATGCCAGCGCTGTCGCTATTGGGGCAGTACTCAAGCAGGTGGTCAATGGTTTGCCTCGCCCAATGGCCTTCTTCAGTAAAAAATTGTCCAAGGCAGAATCCAGCTACTGTTCTTTCGACCGCAAAATGCTGGTGGAGTACTTGGCTGTCCATCGCTCGCCACTTCTTAAAAGGTACACCTTCCTCATTCGCACTAACCACATGCCTCTGGTGCACACCTTCACTTGACAGTCCCAGGCTTGCTCCACACGTCAACATCAACATCTCTCCGCCGTGGCTGAATACAATTTCATCCTTAAACACGTTCCTGGGGAAAGGAAAAGTGTTGCCGATATCCTGTCATGAAACACATTGGTTGCCATTCACCTGGGATTGGGTCACAACCCCTTGGCAAAAGCCCAATAAAAAGATGCAGTGTACCAAACATGTAGGATATAATGCAAATCCTTCCGTTGGGAAGACATCACCCTTGGCGACTCCAATGCCACCCTCCTCTGTGAAGTCACTACTAGTAGACCACGACCACTGGTACCTGGTCCTATGCGCTGACAGGTATTTAATATTATCCAAGGCTTTTCACATCCCTCTCGCAGATCTACTGCAGAGCTACTGAAGATGAAGTTCTTTTGACACAGCATTACTAAGGATGCTAAGGATTGAGTCTGTGCCTTTCTTCATACCAAACTTCAAAAGTACATTGGCACAGAGATTCAGGAGTTGACACCTTTCCTCAACCTCACCATCGTTTAGCTCAAACCCACATTGAGGTAGTAGGTCCCATACCCACATCACAAGCACATTGTTACCTGTTTACCATCATTGACTGCTTCACTTGTTGTCCTGAAACCATTTCCATGGAGACTGCAATGTCTGCCTCATATACATCTGCCTTACTTAGAGTGGATTGTGCAATTTGGTATCCTTGAGTATATTACTTCAGACGGGGGTACCACTTTCACCTTTCATTTGTGGACATCATTAACGTATCTCCTGGCCATCAGCCTACATCAGTGAACCACTCACAACTCTGCTGCCAACGGAATGGTCCAATGTTTTCATTGCACACTCAAAGCAGCTTTGATGTCCCACTGCAATAACTCCACTGGTTTACTCAGCTTCCCTGGGTCCTCCTGGGACAAAGGACTAATCCTGAAGACGCCCTGGATGTCTTGGTAGGTAAAATGGTGTATGTTGACCCGTTAGTCATCCCTGTAAAATAATTTTCCGTCTGCTACCTCCTTCAACAATCTCCAGTGTCTGCGTCACATTGTGATAAAATTTACTACATTCAGCCAGACTTACAAGCTCCCAGCTATGCAACATATACTGACGGATTTGCACTCTGCAATGTACATTTTCCTGTGCAACGACACTAGCAAGCCACCGCTAATGCACCCTTCAACTGTCCCTTTCCTCGTGATCTGTCACAATCCAAAGGGTTTCTTAATTAACATACGTGACAAAGACTGGGTCTCCGTTGATTGCCTAAAACCTGCTTATCTCCTACAAGATGACCCACCTACAGTAAGCCTCTTAAGAGCTGGGCACCCAGTGAAAACAAGAGTGTCCTTTTTTATGAGTAGTCAAGTACCACATGTGTTTCACACGCTCGTACACTGCAACAGTATTTTCTTTTGTTTTCTACATATCTCGCTCTCCCCCTACTGCTAGCAGAACCTTTCTAAGCCTACCTTTACATGAATAAATCTGTTTGATTTTTGTGACATTCTTGTCCGGAACCTTTTGTATATACAGTAAACTCGTTTTCTGTTAAAATAACGTCAGTTGCATTCACCTCTCCTCTAGGTCATACCCTAACGGCTCACTCGGACAAAAAATTGAAAAGCCCTTATGAACACCCCTAACTGACTAACCTATAAGGCAATAATCAAATTACGAGTCTGATTCTATCATAAACAATTAACACAAAGATATACAATATTGTACTTACCGTTAATTACTCAAAACACTTCACAAGCTGGTCGAAAAAAAGGAAATATATCCAGCATTCACTACTAGCTCTTGCTGCAGTTAATCACAAAAAAAGTATTCGCAAAAAACATTCGCTATCGCCCTAACTTATCTAACAAACAAAAAAAAATAAATAAATAAAGAAACAACCTTACTTTAGTATAGCAGTCTTCCTCGCTACAAACAATCATTACATTAGTCCCCGCCCCGTCTCTCTCTCTCTCTCTCTCTCTCTCTCTCTCTCTCTCTCTCTCTCTCTCTCTCTCTCTCTCACAGATTTGGCAAATAAAAAAAAAAGATCCTTCACAAGGATATTGACATTTTTGTAGAGATACTCTAACAAAAGCCAAAAGTTATTGGTTGAAACAGCTGTCGGCAAGAGTTGAATAAATGGAGCAGCACGGAAAACGATAAAAATGATGCCTTCAAACAATTGATGACACAAATTCTTTAGTATTTAGTTAAAATGCATGCCTGTATATACATATGAATATATATATATATATATATATATATATATATATATATATATATATATATATATATATATATATATATGTATATATATATATATATATATATATATATATATATATATATATATATATATAATGTGTGTGTATGTTTGTGAGTGTATTTCATTTTCCAACCATTTGCTTAGATTTTAGCTTAGAGCAACAGCAAAACCTATGTATATATATATATATATATATATATATATATATATATATATATATATATATATATATATATATATATATATATATATATATATGTGTGAGTGATTTTATTTTCCAATTATTTGCCTGGCATTTAGCTTAGAGTAACGGCACACACTATATAAATATACATACATACATACATATATATATATATATATATATATATATATATATATATATATATATGTATATATATATATATATATATATATATATATATATATATATATATATATATATATATATCCTGTACGCACACACACACACAAACACACACACACACACACACACACACATATATATATATATATATATATATATATATATATATATATATATATATATATATATATATATATACTGTATATGTATGTGTGTGTGTTTCATTTTCTGATGTTTGCCTGGCTTTTAACTTAAAGTAAGAGCACAAAATCCAAAATTACAAAAAACTATATAATAAGCACAATGTGCAGGTGATAAGCAAAAAACATAGACACCTATACAAGCCCACATACTCACACACGCACACAACCAAAGTAAAAGGCAACATTCACGTGAAATGCAAAATTATGATATGCAAATGAGATTTACGATCAATGCCGGCAACCTTTTCATGGCTTTAAATAAGAGAAGACAGATGCAATCGGCCCTAGGAAAGTCCATTAGTTGGATTTCAATCGCCATAAAAACGTTTGACGCTAAGCCAGCTCGAAAATACGTGAAAAAGAAAATTTCTCACAAAAAATGTACAAAATAAAAACAAGAAAATATTTTTCCATTAAGACAACAAAAAATAATAGTCAATGTAACGGGATAGTGAGTAGGGAAAAATATTTTATAACTCGCTGAATCCAAAACACATCAGACAAGAATATTCAAGAATAATCATCTTTACCAAAAGTGTTGGGCAGAAAAACTCCATGGGGGAAGAGGTTAGGAGA